>NW_028262291.1:4838787-4990000 GCF_047370975.1 Nipponia nippon | reverse complement strand
CTTGGCTCTTCCAAAAAACTTTCATCTATTCTAGTCCTGCAAGCTTGGCTGCTCTGTTCATTGGGCCTTTTCCTGCACTCGAGTAAAGTTATTATCCTTTTTTTATATACTGCACTTCGTGCCCTTGTGAACCTGTTGAAATGTAGTGAAAGAGAGTTGAAAAGTACCACTGGCTCCTAAAAATAGTGCTGACTACGAGGCAGAAAGGGGGAACTCCGGTTTTATTCAGTGCTAAAGATAACACCATACAGAATGATAGACTCCTCTGAATTGTTTGTTCCCCTTCAGCTATTGTTTGCCCAGCACTGAATGAGCCTCTTAGCTGCACTTGAGGGCCTGTCACAGGTAGGCAACCAACAGAGATAATTCCCAGCCTATGCTTGATTGCCCCCTTATAGACACTCACTCATGATTCTGAAAGGCCTCAGACACTGTTGAATAAACTCCTACTCGCTTCCATAAACTTTTTCTCCCACTGAATTTTCCGGGGATGTGAGCAGCTCCCAGCCCAGCCCGAGGATGCCTCTGAATGCACTCCTGTTCTGAATCAAAGCTTGACAACCCCAGGCTCTTTATTGAACAAGAGAAGAAAACGGGGCCATCCCTCCATGGGAGGAATGTGCTTTCTTCTGCAGGTGAAGGCGCTCTCGGCCACGTTTGCGTGTGCTTAAGTGAGGGAGAGGCTGCACTCTGCTTTTAAACGCTTGCACTTTGTTGTCTCTGCTGGATGCTACATCGTGCCTTCCAGTAAAAGGCACTTTATGGTACTTCTATTCCTTCTATGTGCTTTTTTGAGTGACTTGAGATTACTATGAGTGCATGCTTAGCCTTTAAAATCTGAGTTTCTCTTTAATGGGGGAAAATCTGTTGGCGTTATTCCCAAGACAAATGCCATTTCATAAGGGCAGGATTGGCGTGACATCTAATTTTCGCATCTGTGCAGGGCTCTGCCTGCAAAATCTTGTATACTCGAGTGTGCCTGGTTCAGACTGATCTTGAATGACACAGCCCTGTCCTTTAGACAATCCAACCATACGAGCTTCTTAAAAAAAATTAAACAATATTCCCACAGGGCATGTAAAAATTACTTACAGTGTGTTAAGACATGTTTTAGAAATGTACATGGAACCACTATCAAAAGAACAATAGTAAAACTTCACTATTCCCAGGCATTATTTATCCAATAATTCTTTATGATTTTCCAAGTCCCTTCTAAAAAGCTACCAATCAGAGAAAACAAATCAGATAGTACTGTAAACAATTTCTCTTTCCATTTCTAATGGTGTATCAATAATATTTCAAAATCCTGACAACCAAACCACCAGTTAACCACAGTTAACATGTAAAAAATGTTCAACAAAAGGGATTAGTGGCACAACAGACAAGTCAAGATTTGTGCATCTGTCATTACAGTCAGTGTTGGTCACCAACAAAAAAGAGATGTCTGCATAATTTAATCTGTCTTCTGGTCACCTACGTTTCACGTGTAATGGGTATTGGTAGTTTACCATGAGATCAATCCTGCAATTCCTTTTTCCACTTCTTTTGGCTGGCATTCAGCTACTCTAAACACTCAACTCTTCTTAACAACAGGGGCAGGAGCTGTATTTTCTTTTGTGTCCTATGGTGTTGAAAAGAACGCTGGTCCTCAAAAAATTAATATTAATTGCAGGTCAGCTACTGAAGTAGTGGACAAAGCAACATTTTGGCCACTGTTTTCAGAATCGATATCTCAGCATCACAAACTTTCAGATCTGTTGCTGGAACACTCCGAGCAGATATTGGAGCTAAATAAAATTGATGGTTGGAGACTGAACTGTGAGGAAATCCTTTCCTGGGGAGGGGTGCTTCAAAAACACGGTCAAGCACAATCAGCCTCCCGAGAACATGCTTTCTGGAAACTGTTCATCTTGCAGGAGGTTGTAAGTGCCTAATAGAGTCTAACGTTTTGCTGATTAAATCTACCTAGTAAATTCATAGGGAAAGTTTGCTAGCCCCAGAGAGGGAAGGTGGGGTCACCGAACCCCTCCCTGCAGCATTACATCATGTACTCAGACATGCATTATTCTCCCTGGGAGGGGTTTAACCCCTCCAGGGTCTCTCACTGGGCGTAAAGTCATTTGCTCCCTTGAACCTCTGGAGGGACTTTGAAAAATATGGTCTGGACTTCCTCCATTTGGAGAGAACCACAGTTTTGACAATGTCCCAGTCGGGGTAAGGAACAAGCCATATGGCTTGTCTAGGAGTCAAACCTAAATCAAATCCCATTCAAAAAGTCAAAGTCTCCAGAAATTTTGAGATGTCTATTTTATACCTGCGGGGCAACTTGGCTTCTAATTACCCTCCCCCTCTTCTGATCATCAACATTAGCACAAATCTCGCTACTGTTTACAGCACTAAGAAGCAGATAACGTGAGTTCTGTCTTATTAGGTTCTCTCTGACCTGCTCTCCAAAGAGCCTAGAGATCACCTGTACGAAGCGGGGGGTAAACAAACAGCAGGGAGGAAGAGTGATTTTCCCTAGGTCATATGACAGCTCGTGGCAGGGCAGGCAATAAAATCCAAGTCCCTTATTTCCAGCCCAAATGGTAGCACAAGAACAGACTAAGTTCTTTCAGCATCTACTGCTAGTGCAGTTAAGGTCATATTTTCAGGCAGAGTTACACTGTTTTTTAAATTAATTATTTTAATAGTATTTTGCATTCTATGTCACTCTTCATTCTGGTATCTCAAAGTGGCTTACACTAGCTAGTTAAAAATGGCAACAACCCCTACAGCAAGGGCTGAACTATACCTTTTCACAGTTGGGGAGTTCATGACATAGAAAGTTAAAGCCATACAGCAAAGCTGGTCCCAGGGAGTTTTGCCTACTAGCCCAAGGACTTCCACCCCCCCTCCTTCAGCTTCAAGGATACTAATAATTTCTCTGGAGCACCTATACGGAGCTCTTAAGTTGTGATGTTCAATCAGTGGCCCTCTACTGATTACGGAAGTTTGCTTTCTAGCAAAGTTTAAATGTAAATAACTTTCTGTAGTACATACCCGCTAATGATGAACGTACTGACTTAGTTCTCTGTAGCTCTTATCCTCTTAGGTGAGGAGAAAACCTCTGTGTGTGTTCCTGACCCATTTGCATGTCTCCTTGATCTGCTGAGTTGGTGTGGCAACTTGCTAGACAATGGTCAGCATTATGCGAGGCAACTTGCATTAACGCTGCAGTCCACAACAGAACTGGTGTTCTGACAGGCGCTAACCCAAAGCAAAGAGAAGAAAGGAATGGAAAACATTAGCCATAAAGAAAGATTGAATATAAGAAGTCTTCGGCTAATATAGCTTATCTAGTAGCTCTTCTCCAGTTCAAGCCAATACCCAGTTTGTTAAAAAAACAAACAACCACCCCAAAACAGGCAGCCATACAAAAGAGTGAGGTTTAAAACTTTGACCAAACAAAAGTTGATTTGTTAAGCATCTTGCCCAGTTGTCACGATTATATCAAAAAAGCAGAACTGTGATCCATTAATGAACATCTAAAGGGATGCGTGACATGGCTGGTTTTATTTGCAGTTGACACAAGGCTCTTAAATGACATATCTGGGGATCATTTATTAATCCATGCCCGGTTTGTTTTCATGCTGTGTCAGGGAATCTAAATGGAAAACGGGGGCTTTGCTTTATCTCTGCAATTCTTTGTTTGGATGTTTGTTTGTTTTCGAAGCTTGCTTGTCTGATTAATAAGGCCAGTGTCATGCAGAATAAAAGAGGGATGTGTCACATTAGTTCTTTGCACAGTTAAACGTCCTCCTGGCTCAGTGACTATTTCTCTATTTCAGCAATCATTTTCTAATTTATGTTACTTCCACGTGATCTATAGGGAAAAAAAAAGTTGATTCCCATTTGAACAACCTCAAAAGCCATGTACAATCTGATTCTTTGCTCTGCTTAAGCATACAAACCAGGAATAATTCAAGTCAATATGTTTACACCAAAATAAATTAGGGAAACAATCGGGTATGTAGGATGTAACAAATGCACGGAATTTTTCTAGATTGTCAGACTCCTTGAGTGTAATCACAACTTCATTAAAATCAATGGAAACCTTCACTAATGAAATCAGTGGGGCCTGAATTTCACTGACAAGCTCAGACTCCGAGAAGCCATAGTTATCACTATAAACGGGCAGACATCGAATTAATGGGGACACTCCGTTTGTAGCTAATGGTGAAAAAGCTAATTGTCCAATTTCAATATTTTTCTGAATCATGACACTCATGTTTTTTAGACCTAAAAAAAGGGACTTTGTGTATCAATATGGCAGCGATGGCAAACGGGAAGAATTATGGCTTGCCAAGTAATTTCAACTCCATAGAACACGAGAAGGCAGATTGCTCCTCTTCTTCCAGACACAGCCACGAAGCAAAATTTATGTGTGTAAAATTTGACGTAATTACCTAAACCATTTTCCACATTGCCTGTATCTTCTGAAGTGCTTTAGCAGTCAAAGGAAGATGAACGACTAATATGCATTTTTTCAGTGCTATACATAGAGGGGAAAAAAAAAATCTTTCCTTGCTTCACAATTAAATAATATATCTCCTGTAGTATATTACAATTATAATAGCATGGTAGTTGCCAACTGTTGTGAAATATACTGCAGGGAGTTTTTAGGTTTGTTGTTTTTTTTTTTAATCAGCCATCATACCTGCCTTAATAAATGACAAATACTACCTATAAACTATAACTCTTGATTTCATTAATAGGATAAAGGCCTAACAGTGGTCATAAGATAAATTATAGGAATAATTTACAGGAGCATAAATGAATAGCATATTGTCTGCTACAGAATAATAGTTCTTCACTAGTGTTACCAAAGATCAGTAGTTCATTTATGGAAGATTTTCATCTTTTTTAAAAAGAAAATTTACAAGAAAGTCACATCTATGGCAGAGCTGTGAGTCCATATACTTAAGTCTCAAATCACAAAAATTTTGAGAACTAAAGATACCCCGTGAAAATAAAACATTGATTTTTCTTTAATGAAAACTCATTTTCCACCTGAAAAATGGGGAAAATTCAATTTTTCCTTGAAAAATTTTGACCGTTTTCCAGCCAGTCCCTGCAGAACGGTAGCAAACGAGATGCTCTTAGCAGCTAGTTACCCACTGGCACTCTGAGCTGTAACTAGTCAGTGGGAAATGCCTAATGTGCTGGTAAGTGATGTGATACTGAGATTTACTGATGTATTGTCTCAGTGAAATGAAATATGGCATCTTCTTGATGCAACACCAGTTCAGTGTTCTGCGTTTTTTTTTATTGCAACATTTCTCAGCTTTTACTTCTCAGCCCCCTACCTTGCTATAAGAGCGCACAACTAGCTGGATTACCCCAGTCTAAAGTTAGAGACCAGATTACCCCAATCTGGTCTCTAACAGTAGCAAAGAGTGGGTGCCTTCAGGAGAATACAAGCACACCTCTAGCATTCTCCTATTTTTAACTCCTGCAATTTTCAAAATAATTGCACTTCTTGTAGAATTACATTGATGGAGAGCAGATGACAAGTTTCCTTCAAAATAGAGATTGAAAGCACTGGCATCATCTTCAGTGCAAAACAAAGCAAACAGTCATCAAGCACACCACCATCTGCTAGAGACAAGACAATTCAAAAGAAATAGCCAAGGCAGGCAGGAAGAGCTGAAGCAGTTGCTGACACAGGCTACCAACTAGTAATTTAGCTCCCTAAAACTCTTAACTTCTCAGAACTTTTTTGAAATTTCAGATTTGGCGATCAAATCTGTCATTCTGGCAGCGATCCTAGTAAGGAAAGCACATAAGCTTCTGCCCTTGATTCTGTATGCTATTGAGATCCAACAAGGAGTATTTATGGGATTGATAATAAGAAATGTTATTTTGACCTAGCTGTGTAGTAAAACACCAAGAATTTGCTGCTCAACTATTCATTTTACGGAATACAATGATCAATGAAGAAAGCGCAGCTTATTTGTCTAAGGATCAGTAAGGTTTGGATCTCTGCTTTAATATAGTTTTTGTGAGTGAGCCAGCTGCCGAGGATAAAGCTAGGATCAGGTGTCTCGCAGAGCTGAATACTTCTTTCACAAACACTTAGGGCTTCAATCAGGGATCATACAAATAATACGTCCCATCTCATCAAGTCCTGGTTTCCTGACTTGAGTCTACAGACTCAACTGAAGAAATGAAATACCGAGAAAGATGATACAGAAAAAAGACTCGATCTCTGGAAGGGCCTTTCCAGGCAAAGATGCGAACTGTGCAATTTATCTTCATCTGCTAGAAATTATTCTTGCAACATTTCATCTGCTGTTGCTTTCATAACTTTCCTTTTTCACTGAGCCGGAGGGAGCTGTATAAACAGGTTATGCTTCTGAATATATCCTCACATACATTCAAGGGACTTCATTGCTCCAGTTGTCTCTGTTTATTTGGAAAGGAGGAAAGAGTGTGTGTGTCAGCATCCGAGTCTGAGAAACCACATGCAAAGCATTTTCAGGTGCCTGTTTTCACCCTAAGAAAATAAGTTCTTCCTTCCATCTTCCACATCCACACCCACCTCCACCCTCCCCACTGAACTCGTCTGCCTCTCGGTGCACTAATCTGCTTTATGCTGTCTGGGGTATTTTCATTTTTGACACACAGGATATCAGCAAGAGATGCTTAGCTACCAAAACCTGATATACGCCCTTAGAAAGGCATGACCCAGGTTACCTATTTGCAGAAATGATATCATAGTCCTGCTTCTCAATGTAGCCTGTAACTCACTTGTCTTCAAAATATCCACAACCTATTGTGCTTGATTTGAAAACGCTAGTCACTCGGGGTGGAGTTTATGCCTGACATAGACCAGATAAACTCCAGTCATCGCCTCACAATACTTTTTTTTTTTTTTTTAATTTAATCTTTAAAAGGACAGGCTGCTGGTTAACTGAGAGTCCCCTGTTTGATTGACAGTATCTGTCAGAGGCAATGAACTCCACTTGAACATTGCCTTTATGTTCCTGTGTAAAGTTGTTCAACTGTGACCCTTCCATCTGTTCCAGCTAATCTGAAAGTCATTTAGGCCCGCTTCTCCATTCATCCCAAACACAGCGCATTCTCCTGTTAACACACATATGCAAAGTTGTCGGGCTGTCAGCTACGTAAGGGCTTCCCCCCCGCCTTTTTTTTTTTTTTTGGAAACTCTCACGACATCTGTGTCTACGTTTCCTTGTAATAATTCTAAATAAAAAGAAAATTATCAGAAACTACTTCAAATCTTACTAATTACTTTTTATGAACATGCCAGTAAATCTCACAGCATCACTTCAGAAAAGATTCAAAATGGTTCTTTCAGAAGAGGTCATCAGGTAGCTGACTTCAGTGCTCCAGTGTGCATGTGCAAAGCTCCATATTTTAAAGACCGACACAAATGGTTGCCTTGAAGAAGGTGTAAGGGCTTTACCAAAAAGTGCTTTTAAGGTTTTGGAAGATTACTACTCATAAATGGCTGTTCAAGCCAACTTCAAATATTTAAGATTATCATATCCTGTATGGTATGCAATTTGAAAATACATACAAACTTATGACAAAAAAAATCTAAAAACTCGTAATAATTTGATGCTGTCAGTTGATTTGTTCTTTAAAATTCATCTTGCACAGGTCAGAAACTATTCCACTAACAATGTCAGCACAGTTAGTATTTATCTTAAGAATGACTGGTAAATAATCTCTTCCTTGCACGCAAAGTTAACACTGGCAATTAAGTTAACTTTAAACTCCGGGAAATAAACGTTCACTATGGTCCTGCTCAGATACTGCTGCAAAACTATGTATTACATCCAACAAAACTAAGAGAAGCCAAAGAAGTCATTTCTGAGGTATCCAAGGAAATACAAAGAGAAGCTTCCTACCCAAGCAATTTGTTATGGTGACACAAGAAAATAATAATATAAATTTCATCATTCATTATTCATTTCTGGTACATCCACACACCAAAGTGTTTACACAAGACTGATTCACTAAAAAAAAAAAAAAGAAAGAAAAAAAAAAGGAAAACAGAAAAGCATAATGCCATCTATTCTAAATGACTTTTAGAATAAAGTGCAACCACTAGAAACATTTCATAGAATGGAAACAACATACTGATTGCAGGGGAAAAAACATTACTGGTATTATTATGGAATTTGTTGTGCATCTAAAGATGACCAGAGTTGCATGCACACACGCTATTTCTCAAATATTTATTATATGGAATGTATACATCTGGTAGAATCTTGACTTCTTGGTAAACGTTAGCACAAAATGAGTGACACTTGTAGCAAACCTTTGTTCTTGTGGTTGATTTCTCTGACAGAAGTTATATAAAAGAATAGAATCAGGAAAAAGAAAAAAAAAAAACAACAACAGAAAAAAAGCCCCAAATCTCCCTGGCCTACTGTTCAGCTCTGTCATAGGGAAGTAAAGAAACCAGACTTCCTATTCATGTATTACCCACTCCGGTTGTCATGCAAGCTTTTTGGCCTTTCTCATCGTACTTGAATGGTGGTAAAGTAATAAAGGCAATGGGATGAACTTCAATGCTAGTCTCTCTTTTTCTTTTTTTTTTCCCTAAAAAAAAAAAAAGTAGTATTCCTGATTCCTCTTATGATGTGCCAGAGTCTCAAGAGCATAGATTTGTCAGCCTCACGGTCAAGACTCAATAGTACCAGCTTGTGATTGTAATTCAGGCTATGATTTTTCTTTTTTAAAATAAATGAGCATTGAGTTTACATGAATTGTCAACAATAAACTGAAATAATCCTTATGTACCTATATGCTTTCCTATTGTTTTCACAAGAAAACTACTTGTTAAACCTATATGTAACAAAATACATCAAAGTTGCAGAGTTAATTGCAAAACGCTCAAAAAAGCATGTGTCTTTTCATACATATAGTCTCTGCTTAAAATATAGAGTCTCTCTAGGTGCCTTCATCAGCAAAGAATTTAGGATGAGGTTCATCTCATCTAACTTCAGAGGTCTGTAGGACAGACAGCTACATCTGAACTAGCCTAGTCTGTGGGAAGAAATATGCTCTTTAGGGTACTACTCATCTGATCTGTTTTAAACGTCAACGTCGGGAAGGGACAATGAGTCACACACAGCTATAAAGGCAGCTGAGGCAGATAGCTCGGACATCTACCCTGTTGTTGTTTAGACTGATGAATCCAGCCTTTCATTTCCTGTAAATACCATCAGTGAACAAGCTTTGACATTGCTTCCCAACGCTTCCAGCTCTAGAAACTTGGTATAGAGATAATCATGTTTGCTCTGATGTTACACTTAACATCTTCTTGCATTACTGACAGTCAAATTAATGTTTTAAGGGTCTAACAGTACAAATTTTCTAATTAATGTGGAAAAGCCTCATTAATAACACAGTTAAAATAGCTTCCTAGTATCTCTCTTCCTTGCCATGCAAATCATACTGGGCTACAAGCACAGGTCTGGCAGAGTTAATTAGGGCAGGTTCTGGGTGCTGCCTGGCACGTGCCAGGCTTTTACTTTATCAGCTGGGAAACACTGGTGCTTCCCTTTTACATAGGATAAGGGAAAAGCAAACTGCATTTGCCATGACGTAGAAATAAGACATGAATTTCCACAGAGAGATGATGTCACAGAGAAGGAATTAAATTTCCTTAGAGATGGAAGAGAAGGTGGATTTTCAGAAATAAGGGAGCTATGCATAATTAAGAGACCTCTAGGAAAGATCAGGCCTTTGTGCTATTTCCCAAGTTCTCAGAAGAACAGTCAAAAACCCACATCTACTAAAGGACAGTGAGAGGCAAGTTATGGAAACAGTGATATCATATGTCCAAGAAGGCTGTAAAGAACAATCAGCATCTAGGATTCACTGAAAGCTATGGTTAATGTCAAGTTTGATTTTCTTCGAGTATTCATGCCAGTTGATTTTTCCAAATAGCAACACTTTGTAGGAATACATAAGGAAAATACCAGTACTTTGGGTCTGAAAGAAAAATTGGTGGATTTACTATGCTGGGGAAGAGGTCCTGAAGGGAAGTTGATAGGGAAAGAAAAAGAGAAAACAGGAATGTTCAAGCTGATAATAAATCTCGTTTATAGCGATATGTTATACTGTGACAGTAGCACTCACCAGAGAGCCCAGTATGTTTACAGACCCTTTTTCTTAATATGTGACTTTAGGCGTAACATAGTCTTAGGAAAACAGCAGCACCATTGTAGGCCGTACAGGCAACACAACTTCTTTTCCACCTCGAGCTAGACCTTGGACAGAATTTTAGCTGAGATTTCTGTAGGAGGTTGTTGTCTGCAGACTGTTTGTGATCACCTCTAAAGAGTTTTGAGTCTTTAAATATGTATGTGGAGTAACGTGTGAAGACTATTTACACAAGCTGGGCTGAAAAACTTCACTGATGAAACCTTGTCACTCCTTCTGCTACCTTGCTTGACATGCCCAGAACTGCTGATGTCCTACAGAGATGCACAATATGCCAAACACATAAACAAACATGTGCCTGTACATGTACGCAGAACCCCATCCTGGAAATGAAAGACCTGCAGTAAATAATCAGTTTGCTGGTAAATACTATGTATGTGGGAATCACGCTGGCTCTGTGTCAGTGAGGCTGAAGATGAATGAAGGTTGATAGCCTCACTTATCACAGAGGGGAAGGACCTGAAAAACCAACCCAGCAAATTGTAAGTCCTAACTGATCAGAGAAGCCTTTGCTGTGCCCCTTCTCTCTCAATTCAAGTGTCCGGTGTAAAGACATTTTAATTCCCCTAATCTATCTAATAAGTTTGAAAAAATTGTTAATTAGTTATCCTGAATCCCAAGAGACAGCGTTTTGTCTTGGGTAGTCTCCAGGAAGGGCTGCTATGTGCGGTTCAGCACAAGGGTGTGCTGAGTAGAAGTCAAAGAGCCATTATAAACTGTATGGAGAAACAGGGCAACTTAAAGGAAATCCTTATTCCCTCTGCCTCTTCTGGTAACCTATTAAATGAAACAGCTTTCCACGGTATGCGAGTTGCTTTTAGCCAGCAAACACTTCTCATGCCAGCACTTCCACCCAATGCCTGTTGATCCCCCCCATATTCACTATTCGCACATCCCGAAGGCTGCCTTCCATCACAGTGAAAACTATTCCTATTATATTCTAGAAGAAAATACACAGTTAAAAAAAAAAAAAAAAAGGAAAAAAAAATCTTTAGCAACTGAGTGTTACAATGAATATTGCAGGGCTTTTCTAATATTTGGTTGTTTCTCTATATTAGAAGATGAGTACTGAACATGGTCTACCTCCCAATGTACGAGTCACTATTTGGCTTCCTTTCACTATTCAGTTTGCATCAAATCTTTATCCAGTCCTCACTGCAGAAAAAAAAAAAGATTTTTAATTAACTGTCAAAACCCCTCTACTATCCTGTGCTACCTTTATCTGAAAACAGAACTGATAAAATCATAAGAAAATCCATTTGCAAACATTACTATGTCATCTACTCTGTACACTCAACAATTATGAAAATTAGAGACTGGCGTCAAAATTAAAAGATTTAAAAAAATAATAATGTAGGAGTTCTAATTATTTGCCCTTTGATCGTTACCCTTAAAAAACACCTTCAATAAATCTTTTCAAGATTTATTTCACATTCAAGAGAGCCAAAAGCGTACATTTAAATGAAAAAAGAAAGAAGGCAGCAACTTCTTTGTAACTATATGACTCCAAAAGCTGGGGACTAGAAAAACGATAATAAAAATACAGATTTCTGAGCTGACACTAGGGAGCTTGAAAGGTCAATTAGTCCATTCCCTTGCCTCAAAGCTTAATACAGCACCTAAAGGAAGGAGATGAAATCATACAGCTCTTTGCGTGATAGAGCCGTACCTGCAATAAGAAAGATTTTTCTATTGACCCACGTCTTGCTTTAACAACTAATTCTCCATGTCAGAAATTTTAGAAATAGAAATATATATGCTTATCCACCTAGAAGGAGAAACCAGAAAGTGAATTCTTCACTTTTCATTGCTAATTATCTAATTTTTTAAAGTTGCAGATAGTCGCAGTGCAGAAGTATTATCTGTGATGCAGATAATTACGAAAATCTGCTGGGGTGTTCCCATGCTCAGATTTAGGCGTATAATCTTAGCGCTCTGAATTACCACTTACACTCTTTTTGCACTGACCATCTCAGGAACTTCTTGCATCTCATCTGCATGCCTGTAGGAAACACTGTGAATACCCCTAACAAGGAACAGCTCTACATCTGTGTTTGCTGCATTAATGCTTCAATTATTTTCTTTTTTTTTTTTCCTTTTTTTTCTTTTTTTTTTTTCTTTTTTTTTTTTTTAGAAATTGGTTCAATCTGACAAGATTTGTAAATGAAGGTACATCACTTGCCCAAGTTTGCCTGGGAATTTACAAAAATGAGCAGATTCAGCTACAGCGCTATTTTTGCTATGTATAAACCGAGCTCCAGGACCCTCCCCAAATTGTTAAACATCAAGACAAAATAATTTTCTTCATTAGTCATATTCAGCTCAAAATTGGAAAACAAAACTGGCACTGTAGGAACATTACAGTTTGAATTTGATAGCTTCACACTAAAAACTGTGCTGTATATTTGACATAAAGACATTTTGAGGCACAAAGAAAGCTCTTAAATAAAGACATTAATGTACATGAACCAGGGACTGTGGGAATAATTATCCTATCAAAAAAGTTTAATATAAAATCCCTAATTAAGTTGTTTAAAAAACCCTATTTGTCACTGAGACTGCTGAGCTACAAAAAAAATGTGGAGGCAAGTGCAGAATCTATAGGGCAAGCACAGCCGATTTAAGGATCTCAAATAGTGCTAAAATCCAAGGCAGTGGAAAGAGTGACTGAAATGGGATGTAGGAATATTAGCTGCATTACTCACATGCTCCATGATGAGTCAATACCATCATCAATATCCTTCCTATTTAAACATTTATTTTTGTTACATATGACAAGTTATTGAAGATAAATTTGGGAACTTGGAAAAACATGCTGGATGAAGTACAGGCATGAATTAATTGTATTACTAACTGCAAAGCTTTCAAATATCATATGCCAATCATTTTTTTCCAGTCTGCTTTAAAACCTACAATTGATCTTTCATTTGACTTTCAAACTTAAATCTTTCTAGTGCATTTAAACCATTTTTCATCTTTTATCTTGGCTGCCAGGGAGACTGATTTTTTTTTTTTTAAAGAAATCTGATATTCTTATGTAATGATATGACTCCAGGAGCTGTGGCTGTGACAAAAATCACCACTTACAACAAATTCTCCAGACCATGAGAATAGCTGGTTATACTGTGTAATAACTGGTAACACTATCTGTCTCACTGCATAACTTTAAACACGAGTATTTGTAAGCTCCAAGGGACAGTTTTAAAACCTAAATGTAAGTTTAGAGTTGACATCTGCACAGACAGAAATCAGTTCAATACATGAAATTTAATAAAGGAAATAATAAAAATAATAAAGTTGTAAGGAAAACATCCATAGTGCTAAAATTAAAATCTGGATTTTTGTGAAACTGCTGTCAGGTTGCCACTTGAGTAAACTAGTAAATAGGTGTTTTGTACTGAGTTGCTATATAGGTTAGCACAACAGCCTATGTTACACATCCCTACGCCATTTGCTGTTAAGAAGTACTGTGTTTGCGTATTTGGCACATGGGATTCTTTCCAAGCAGACTGTTTTATCTTGATGGTATGAAATTTTCCTTTTCTATGTAAATGAATTTCTTCCACAAATTTTGTAGGCAGAAAGAAATCACACATAACTATGCAATTCTTAAAAAACAAAAACAAACCAAAAACACCCCAAAAAATCCCTCACCTTTGTTGTAACGCTGAAATGCTGTCAGTAAATTTATGAAAACATTCCCAGCAATGAACATAGGCATTATGGTCCCATCTTGTGCATCCAGCTTTGCTCACATGAGTATTTGCCACTGCTCCTGGAAGGAGCATTAATTGCAGCAAAAGTCTCCTGTTGCCTTTCTCTAAGCACAGTGCAGAAGCCCTCTGGGAAGCACCACATCAAGTCAAATACCACTTGTTCATCTCAGGCCATGGAAAGCAGAGCTGATTTCTGGAGTTTGAGCAAACAGGGTGAGGGGCAGAACTGGCAGAGCGGCAGAGATGCTCAGGGTGGAGCTTATAGGGAGACAGTAAGTTTGGGAGAAAACCCAAATTCCAATAAAGGAATAACTTTATGAAAAAAGTGTTTACACATCTCCTCCTCAGAGAGATCCCTACTGGAGCCTAATGGGAGCCCATTAAATGGTTTTTGGGAGCCCGCTAAATGGAGTTGGTTCTCTCCTTAAGCCCTATGCCTCCCCATTTCTCTTCACTTGCCAGACCTCAATTTTCCGGAGCTTCCGCTGAAGACCTTCTGTTCTTTCACACAGGATAAATGATGAATTCTCCTACTAATCCTTTGACATTATTACATAGATTTATTACTACCTTTTACCAGTTAAGTAGCTAAGGAGCATCTAAAAGCCTGTCCTAAAGTCACAGTGTGAGCTAGAGGCACTACGAGCACCCAGGTGCCGTGGCAGTGCCAACGCTGAGCACAAGCCAAAGGAAGAGTCTCGCAGTTGGGCTCATCAGACGGGAATAATGAACACAACCATGGTCTCATCAATCTGAACTAAAATAAGCCAGCCTCCTAAAAATATGGAAGAAATTATTTCAGAATAATAGTAGCATAAAAATAACAAACATACCCAGGAACACGCAACTCCACCTTGATTCTGCATAGCCCTTCCTCCCACACCCAGCCAAAAGAAACAGTATAAAATTTTATTATTACCAGAAATTGTTAGGCTTTTCAATCTATTTTCTTTAGCTAACCACAGATGGAGCAAGCTCAGTTTTCCAACAGCTCCAGTGGGAGACAGAACAGATTTTTAGCATCCATGAGGTCCCTCTGCCTCATAGATAGGTCACGGCCATCTGAAGACTCTCTGCTTTGCCCATAAAACTTCCTTTTATCTGCTGTTGTCTGTGATCATTCCCTTCTCTACTATCTGAAGTTACATTTTGTGGTGGAATATCTGAGCAAGAAACCAAATCCTTCTGGTACTTCCTTTTATTTAAGTTTAGTTATCATAACAGAATTGATTTTGGAAACTTGCTTGCCCAAGAAACCCAACAGATACAAACAGCATAGCCAGATTACAATCCGTTTACAGCTGCCCAGTATCTGATGCTGTTGAAAAGCTCCAGTTTTGGTGATTTTTGCATTACTTATCCAATTAGTGCAACAAGATGAGGTCTCTCAGTCTTCGCATAAACTACTGCTCAACATAAAAAGCCTCAACTAAAAGGAAAATGCAATGAAGGACTATTGGGCAGAAAAATACCAGAAATGCTGTTTGCATCTCTCACTTTCAGATCACACGTGCAGCATTCAGAAGTAACGGGTGTCTGAACTGCAGTACACCCGCACAGCGGCGGCAAGAGAGTTGCAGAATCACAGCCCAGCCCCAGAATTTGTTCAGGTTTTGAGCTAAACTTTCTCCTTTATGACTTTATAATCAAGCTTGTCTAAAAAGTGCAGGCTGCCTAACCTGATATCAATTACTGCCCCTTCTAGTCTAATTTGTAAAGCTCCATTTATCATATTTTCTTAGAGCAATGTAGTTCAGCACAGTGATTTCAAGGACTTCTTTTCCAGGCGCAGCCACGCCTGGGGGAAGGAGCCAGCCAGGTCCTCTGACATCGGTCCTGGGTGGCATGTGGAGCAGACATGCACCAGGGCGGGAAACATTGAACTTCATCCTCAAAAAGTATCAAAAGGCGACTTCATTAAACCTAAAGATTTTTTGCAGTGAGGTAACAGCTTATAGTGTATTGCAAAGAGATATGAGAAAGGGCAGATTTTTCTTATCTTTTGTTATTGGAATTGACCCTCAGGGTCCTTAGGCCTTGGTGAGAGCTTAAGCAAGCTTAGATCAAGGAAGGATTTTGAAATTGAATTTATTCAGATTAGCAAAACCTTCCATGAGAGGATTTACTCTCAACAAGCTGTTGCCAGCTCGGAGCTTAGAAAGCCCAGCACATTTTACTGATTTACAATCAACTTCAAAAAAAAAAAAACAAAACAAAAAAAAAAAACAAAAAAAAAAAAAAAACAAACAAAAAACCCACACACCCAAACAAAACAAAACTCCAATACCCCAAAAAAACAAGGCTGGCCTCATTAAAATGTTTGCAATCAACATTCACACAGTATCAAAGATTCCCTGCCAAATGTTTATTTATAGGTACTTTCCTTAGTTGTTCAGATAATTTTCATTCAGATGACATTTCAGGGTTTTAAGGAAAAAAAGAAATATTGCAAATAACGATAGAGGGGAAAATGCGAGAGGATGGACACAGTTGCAGCAACAAAAATGTGTTCTATTAAAATGAAAGTCACTTCTCAGTCACTACTTCATTTCACAATAAAAACAGATCTAGACCTCATGTAAAAATTAATTTGCACTCTGGCACTTCGCATATTTATTTCAATATTTGTATCTCTGAAAGAGTGAGATATATGTTCCTATTTGTGTACTGCAGACCTATAACGCACACAGACCTCTCAGTTCCAATCATTTGAATTCAGCAGGGAGCAGTTCTACAAACGAAATCCAAACAACACTCGAATCACTCGGCATTTTGCCATCCACTCCTCTAGGTCAGGATTTTACCTCACAGCTCCAAAACAAAATCTGCATGGTTGAAATTCATTACGTGCTTGCACTGGGAACTTTCTCCCTGCACTGAGGCAGAAGGCGGCAGCGCGGCTGGGGATGACTTGCTCAGAGACTGCTTCTTGGTCAACTCCTGCCAACTCAGGTGCCACATCACCAACACATCCAGGAGAAATGCCTGTTTTAGCAGTAAAGGGGTTTGTGCCCATGCCTAATGAGTCAATGGTGTTTCAGGGACCTGCATCAGGGCTGTGAATTCCACGTGTACTTTGTACAAATTCATACCTTGTCCACTCCAGTGGAAACCTGAAGGACGACCACAACAACTGCCACCAGGAGGAAAGCACACGTGGAAACCTGCCCCTCTTTGGGGCAGCTGAGGATACAACCGCAGGGAACTCAACTCTCTGGGTCTAGCACCTATTTTAGGGCCTTAGACAATTGTTGAGCTGTAACAGTCTACCTCATCCAATTCTGTACAACTTGGGCTAAACGGTAAATACTGTGGTTTTTTTAATTAGAGTAAAAACGAGAGCAATACTAAATTGTTTGTTGCAGCTCCACAATCTTACGATTTCTTTCCTGGCTGAACCTTGGAAGTGTATTTTGTATTTCAATTCTAGTTGTGAAAATCTAACAGTGAGAAGCTAAAAATGGATTAACGCACTCAAATGCTATACTAATATAAGATGAAATGGTGCAAGGGACCAAACACTGCAGCAGTCGCTTACACTGAAGCAATGCATTAACTATTTTACACAGGCTTAATTTCCTCAGAACATATAAATTTCTTCGGATGTATCAGTGCTTATTTTATTTCTCCAGCTAAACCTGTTTTCCCCAGCTCAGACCTTTATGGTTTATTGGCATAAAAGGAAAAAATAAATTGCAAGTCTGTACCTTTCTTACTGTGGAAGATTTTGCACAGTATTTATCCCCAAAAATCTCTCAGTTTTGAAAATCTAGCAAGCATAGTTTTCTGAAGGAAAATCCTTTCATTTCATTCTGTAAAATGCTTTTACACCTTTAAAGAGTTTTTTTAACTGAAAAGTGTGGGAGAAATATTTATCAAGGAACATTTCTATATAAACACAAGGCTCAACACTTGGAGCAAATTTTGTAACTATTTAGTTTTATTAAATAATGCATTTCTTTCACATATTTCTAATTCTGATTGAATTTTGCTCCTTTAAAATGAAAGAATTAACTATCAAACTTTATCAAATAAATACTAAAGATCCAGATAATATTTTTTTAAATGGAAGATGTTAAGAGAAACTACTACAAAAGTCTTAGCAGTCAAGTCCTCCCTACAGCTCCCTTACAACTAACTGAGCTGATAAAGACACCTGTGAACTAGAACAACTAAGAAGATGAGGTCCCAGCCGCTGCACCCCTGGTGTCTGCAGTACCCATGTTGCCAAAAAACCTTCTCGCTGCAATTGAAAAGCAAGTAAAAGTTCAGTAAAAAAAATGCATATATAGTTTTTTTGTGTTACTGAATAAACTGTAATTTTTTAAATGAACAAAACTGATTTTTCCCCACATATAGGATTTTTTTTTTTTTTAAGACTCTCTATATTTTGCGCTAGCAGCAATTTCTGAAAAATCATCTTCGCTGTTGCACGATGTGTGCTGAATCTGCTCAAGGTACACGGGATTCCCCTTTGCCCTTTTCCAAAGTGTGCACATGCATACGTTATCAGAGCCAGGTTTGGTAACTCTTGCAAATTCTAATTTTGTATACTTGCCTAACTCTAAGCCCATTGTACGTGGTATTAGGCCCATTTCTTGTCAGAAAGATTACTGTTGTATGTATACTATCTTAAATGGTCTTTTTGTGACCTCGCTCAGTACCCTGAAACAAATGAAGCAGGTTTTTGTTTTGGTTTTTTTTTTTCTCCTGATGGGCGTACTAGAAGTGGGGGGGGAGGAAAAAAAAAAAAAAAAATCATCATTACACATGCGGTGCACCAAGGCACACAGACTTCCTTGTGACCGTATTTAAAGAAGCGGGCACAAAGAAATAGTCATTGCAGCTACAATAGGGGAAATCTAGTATGCATTTCCAAGGAATCACATTTTGGGGAGAATTACAGAATAATTACACATATGCTTAGATCACGAGCATTCAATGAAGCGGACAATATTTTGAGGATTTAAGATGTTGGTGTTGTGGTCGTCTCTAAGAAACCAGGATAATTCAGACATTCAAATGCAAAAATGCACCATTTGGAGAGTGTAATGCGGTCTGTTCTGGTCAGTGTTACAAATTCGGAAAGGATTCCCTGGCTGCAGACATTAGCCACTTAATACTTAAATCTGTTTCCAAATGTAAAGCATACAACAAAAGTGTTTTGCATTAATGAAATGTATCCTAACGCCAGTGTAGTGACACATTTCATTAATGTGTCACATTACCAATGTAAAATATAATTACAACAGATATGCCTGTCTTACAGCCTGATAAGACCCACAGATGAAATATTGTTTAACTAATTATGCAATAAACCTCCATCTCGGTCCCGTCATTTTCTAGCCATAGACAGAGCTAATTTCATGCCAACATACGCAATTGAACTTCTCAGCCTTACAGCTACGATTATGGACGGCTCAGTCACATCAATTTGATTTCTGCTAGCACAACAAGCATATCAGGCCACGATAATTGTCAACTGCTAATGAATCATTAGAAAGTGCCAGCAGATGAGCACAAATACGTTTTGTTTTTCCCTACCAGTGTCACAACATAGACCATGGTCCTTCATGCTGGCTGTATGTGTAAATGCAGAGAGATGCTACCACATCTAAATTTAACAAACTTCACATTGCTCTGTCTAATATTTCACAAACACAAGGTCACTGCAACCTAGATGACAACACTTTGGGATAAATAAAATAATGAGAAGCTATTCAGAGTATAGTAGAGAACCAGCATCTAGCTCTATTTCTACCTATCTTCTACTTTCTTAGAGTGTATTTCAATACTCTCTAAAAACGAGGCAAGTTTTGCTTTTCTGCATCTGGTCTCATTATAATTGGGAGCAAAAGAATAGCATCATCGGTATGCAAACTACTATTATAGCGTTACTCATACGACCCAGGGTATTCTATGGCAATCAAAGGAAGAATAAATGTATTATTATAGCATCTACAATATGCTACAGCCTTTACAAATAAGTAAAACAATGGCCATAGCCTGAAAACTCCTACTCAGATGAGCATGCTGTAGTACTTAGTGGGGCTATTGATACGACAGGACCCTGCTTTGAAAATTATATAGTCTGAGAGACTGTTTGATTTGCAAACATTTACTTCTGTAAAGTCTCGATATAGTGCTTGCTTATGGCAGGAACAGCCTTCAGACCGGGGCACAGCAGAGCTAGAAAAGAGAGGGAGGATTTTCCATAGCGAGCACTCTGTTCTGTCATTACCTTTACGGAGGCGGCAGTAAGTTGGCTCAGCGTTTGCTGGCTGAGTCGCCACAAAATGCAGCGTAAGCAGAACAGTTACCATCCCTTCAGAGCCCTCTGTCCAGGCAATACAATGAATTTGAGACAATTCCGCTATTTCTTCTCCCTTCCCCCAAATCACAATACCAACATAAACCTACAACATCTTTTCCAAGCAATTAGGACAGAGTTCCCTTCATTTATATTATGGTTTGATTAACCTCTTTGGTCTTTTTTGATTGTGGGCTTTAGCCTTTTTCTGTAGCATTGAGGTTTACAATTTTTGTTTCAAAATTAATCTAGTTAAATTCGTGAAAGTAAATTAAATTAAACTTATCAAATTTATTAAACAAAAAACCCACAAAACTTTTATGCTAAAAGTCACAGGATTTGAGAACCTGAAGAGCCTGATAAAAATCTCCAATTTTGATCATTCTAGGTTTGAGGGTTTTAAATCCTTTTTAGTGGATTGTTATATCTCAGCAATTAATGGATCTCACATAGCTATTTAAAAACAAAACAAAACAAACTCACACAACTTTATGTTTCTCAAACACTGCTGATGTGATTCTACCTATCAGGAGATAAAGGACTGACCAAGTCACTTGGCAGCATGAGCCATTGTTTTTGCAGCTTTGATGCTTTGGACTTTTACGAAGTACAGGGATAATACACAAAAAGCAAGGAAAAGGAAACAAAGGCGACAAAGCTGATAATCAGCAACAGGTCTCTAATTCTATGCAATAGAATATGAAATTGTCAACATGTAAAGTTTATTTTAAATCCAGTTCTTAATTTAAATTGCTGAAATAAGTAAGAAATAATTATAATCAGCAACAAAATAATAATAATAATAATAATAATAATAATAATAATAATAATAATAATAATAATAATAATAAAAACACCATGTGGACGATCAGGTCCATGTGAGCTGTGAAATTCAAATGAAGGTCACAAAATATGAGTGCGCCAATAATATATGTAAAGGTAAGCAATTCACCTGGTGTTTTAGCTGCAGAAATTGTAAATGCCCTTAAAAATAATAAACGAATATCTTTCTGTAATAATACATACAGAAAAACATGGTGTAGGATACGTTCAGTCCTTGCTACAAAAAGAAAGAAATACAGGGGAAGTTTCTAAATAAAATAGGAAACAAAGAGTGACCTTCCTAATTAAAAGAAATCTCTAAACATAGTTATGTCTTTAGTGTTCTATTACATGAGAATATAGATCAGGCAGAATTCACCCAACATAAATATTTGGATTAAAAAAGCTTCTGCTTTGAACATGGGAAGTGGAACAGACGTTTACGCTGGTACAGAGCAACTTGCCAGTGCTATGATTCCCCACTGATCAGAATATGCCAAAGATTCAACTGATACAACCTCCTAATGGATGAATAAGTTTTCCCAGAAAATTTCCATTTTTCACTCTAAGATGTAAAATCCAGGCGCTTTTCTTGATGGATACATCTTTTTATTTGGTTGTGTTTTGCTGGCAGTGTCTCTTCACACGCATGCCGACTTAGAATAAGATCGTCTTGCTTAAGTCTCTTTACGTGTCAGCTTGTACAGCAAGCACGTAGTACTTACTAACCGTAACTCACAACAGAATTACGAGCCAATTACTTAAAAAAAAAATACTTTTATATCCTTGTAGTCCTGTCACACTGTCATCTAACATAATGTAATTGCATATTTTTATGTACTTTACTACATTACAATGACTTTTGAGCAGTATCTTGCATACTTCCATAGATGTTACAGGAGAGCTGAGAAAGATTAATAAAAATCTTAATTATTGGGACACTGCATTGTTTAGGGAGACATAAGGTGGGGTTTTTTTAACCTATGTCTTATCAATTCAAGTTATCCTGTTTTAGAAGTGACTGAACAAACCTTTTGTTACCTCCTGTTCCTGCCTTTGTGAAGAGTAGTATCTCCGCCTAGTTTCATGTCATCTAGTTTCTACACATAGAATGGGGTGAACCCCTACCTTGCTGCTTTCACTGGAGTGGGGAGGAGGAGCAGGGGAAAGGTGGTGGGTCATCCTCCATTCACACCACACAGTGCCTGGAGCTGTCACGTGCCAACACGTTTCATTCTCAAAGGCCACAAACACAACTTTCCCAACCACCGAGTGTACCTCATACTCATATCAAACCTGGCTGGTAACAAAGTGTCATGGCTTTACAGCAAACGTTTGCAAAGCACTTCTAGAAACGTTCCCACATCCTGATCTTAGACATCTTCTTTTGCATCCAGTAAGTCCAATAAGAAGCAATTCTAAGCAAACGTACAAGACAAGGGTAAATCTGGTTTTATTAGCCTAAATGGAAATAGCAATCATTTAAGTCTAAAGAGGTAGTATTAAATCCTTCCTGTAGTATCTGCACACTTTGAAGCACAAGATGGAAACAGCTAGTGGAGGTATGTACAATCATCTGCAACAGTTTACTCTTCCTACTGTGCCTAATAGTATTTTCGTGACATTATTATTAGTAAAGCACAAGAGTAGCTGTCTGGGCAGTTTATGTTTTCCATTAGCATTTTTGCAGTATGCTGAAAGATTATGGAAAGCGAAGAAACAGCACATGAATCAAGGCTTGGCTGTCAGACTAGAGGAATGAATATGGGAGTCTGATTCAATTTCATTTTCATGGAGAGTAAAACTGCTATGTAATTTGGTAGCTCAAGTCTTCCCTTAGGAGACATCTGTTAGGTCCTGCAATGCTTTCACTTATGTCAACTTTACGCTTTTGTCACTGCTGACTTGAGTGAAGTTACTCCTGATGCACGCTAGCATAGCTGCATAGACAGCCAATTCCATTTGTTCCAGCGCTCCATGGGAAGAAATATGTGGCTATCTACCAGCAAACAGAGTAGCGGTCTCCGTCTCATACTTATTGGGCCTATGTTGTCGCCTCAGAAAAGCCAGATGCCGTTTCTTCCTCTCTTACTCAGAGGAGTCCATCCTTTTGATCAACAGCTAAAAGAATTTCACAGTTCAACCTCGAACTTATTAACTAAACAAAATTTCTGCTAGGAACACCCAACATTCTCACATGTTTGCTGTTCACCCTGTTAAATTTGTGGGATAGCGCAAGCGAGGACACTTGTGCAGCGATTACAGCATCAGCTGGAACTTGAAAACATAACCATTGCCTCTACAGACTCCCCAACCTAAACCTGTCTGTGTCATTTTAACTGATGTTTCTCATAGCTGAAAGATATATCAAACATGAAATGTGTAGAACAAGCCAGTAAGGAAAAGTGTAACACATTCTAAAAAGGATTTCTTGAGGTCTTAATTCGGCTTGGCCATCCTTTGACACAAAAAAGTCTGGTGGCTTGGGAAAGCAACTTTGTATTATCACATCCCCACAGGCAAACAAGGCTCCGTAGGCTCTACCATGGCTTCCACATTCTCTGTATAAATAGACAGGAAAGCTCTCCAAGCCTGGCTCAGTTTACTCAACATGTCAACCAGCCAGGACATACATTTCGTTAAGTACAAATGCAATGTAATGCGCTCCCTTCACAGAGCCAGAGGGAATTGCAATGGCAACTGTGATAGAATCATCATCACCTCTGTGTCAGAGATCAGCAAAGAAGAAAATGTGTAACTTTGGTTACAAGAAGTCAGAAATTTTCTAAAGTCACTCAGAAACATCCTGTTGCTTATTCTGGGTTCAGGTCATGGCCACATCTGTCTGGTGCATGAAATCAACATTTTAAAGTAAAGGATGTTATATCCATCCTAACCCACCTGCCTGTTTGTTCGGATTGTACTTGCAAACAGTCCAGGTAATGTACTGGAAAAAACTGTAACCTAGAAATATTTGGAGTTACATCTCTGTCTAATACGAACCAACACAGCACTATATTCATTCAAAAATGGCTGAAGGTCTAGCCCTGCAAATATTTATGTGCCTTCCAAATACCCAAAGCTTTAAACATTGCATTGAATTTACATTTGATTCCATTAATACCCTGAAATCTAATAAACTGCCACTCAGATGCAAATGGGCAAACAGTTAAAACAGAAGAAACCTATATGAGTTCTAGTTTGTTATAAACATGTAACTAATAAACAACCCAAAACATACAATACAAATTTCTCCACAAGAAAATCTTGCTGTGGAACAAAGGACACTGTAGCACTCCGTAATTTGGCTGGCTTTTCACGCTTTCCCTATTCTTCTAGTGAAAACTTAAGCCATGAAATTTCTTTTTTGTTAACGCAAAGACATGGTAATGTCAAGCATTCATGACCATAAGCATGGAAAATTGATGAAATTACAGTGTGTTCAGGAAAATAATACGGTGATGAGAGAAAGAATCTCTGCTTGTATCTGCGTCCTGGTGGCAGCTTTTTGAACAGGTGAACATTTTTTCCTCCCTCTGTGCAAAACATCTCTTTGCATGAATACATCAAATAGATGCCCAGGGAGAAAGGTCAAAGGGAAATAGTCACGCAAATAATTAAGATATGAAGAGACCATGTGTTAAGTCCATTAATGCTTTCCACTGTCTTGTTTGTTGAGGTGCACCTTTCAATTTGACACAAGATAGCGTATGCAAAACTCTCTGAAAATGGAAGATGACTGAGCTGGGCTTCTTATTGCCAAAAAAGAGGAAAAGCAGAGTATGGATAACAGGGCAACCCTCTTCCAGAGCTCCCCGCGACTTGGCGTCAGCCATCTGGAAGCCTCCCAACCCATGTTCCTCATCTCCTGGGCGCCTCTGACGTGTCCCAGATTTGGTCCTGCAGCTACAGTGGGGTCTTCAAACACATTGCTCCCACCTAGTGGCCGGGTGAATAAATTAATAAATGCACAAAGCCCACAGGTCATATGTAAAATCACCTTAGGCAATTCTTAAAAGAATCAAAAATTGCTTGAAAAATGCAGTTACCATTTTCCTCGGTCGAGGAAATTATCTTAAATATTTCATCGGTATAATGGAAAGCTGAAATTAAAACTGGAAAACTAAGCAAAAAACAAGGTTAAATGAAACAAGAAAGCAAACTGGAGAGAATGAATACAGGTGAACACCCTGATATAAAAGCCTATCAGCATCATCTCAGATCAGGGAGAGCACTTGGTTAAGCCCCCAAACCCAGCTCTCCTATTGACAGGAGCTCTTCCCCGCATGAATGAAGGAGTGTAGACTTCATTTGTGTGCAAGTGCACGTGTTAGCTCCCAACCTTTCAGCATTCTCTCCCTCGGAGCAGGTATTTCTCCGAGAAAGAGCAAAACCCACGGCTCTGTCACCTTCTGGCATGCACCTAGCTTTCAGCATAGCCCAGCAATCTAGAGCACTCAGTCATAAATAGAAATACTGCCCCTTCAAGGATGGGATCGCTTTGCTGGAAAGATAGCTATCACACTAACTTCTGACACTTACATAGACAGGATCTCCTCCTCCAAGGGTACCCCGGGAAAATCTGTTCTCTCCTGTTTTCTTAAATTATTCTTTCCATTAAGGGCACACCCTGTTTTTAAAGGAACAGCTACAAAGAATCACAACGACCATGCTGGAAACGTAAAAGCAGTCAGATATTAATACAACTTCCGAACTATCTTCTAAGTCCAATTTCTCAGGGCAGGGAACGCTTCCAACTGTTTCTTTGAAATCCTGGTAATAATTTGTAGTTGCTTATATATAATTTTTCAATCTCACATGAATTTCAAGCTTTCAGATCTTCTACAAAGGTCTCCCTTTCCCAGGCAGACAGAATACGCTCTTATCTTTTGTGTGTCCTCTCCATGCAGTAGGTATACAAGTATTTAGGAAGGAGCAGTGCAGTAACAGACCTCTCTCCCAGACCCTAGAAAGCTCAGCTGCAGCTAACGAAAACACAATCAAAGGCAAACCTCCCACCTTTGGCTTGTCTTTGGGATTTGAAAGCAAGACTTTCTGTCACTGGAGCTCCAGACTACATTCATTCATATGAAAGTAAAGGCGTGACTCTGAATTCCCCTATGGGTTTCGCTGCTGCAGGCTTACACAAACCTAAGATTCAGGTTTTGTTTTGTTTTAAGGCTGCACCTAGTTTGCCACAAGTGTGTTTCTCGTTCTGTCTGTGGGCATGGGCCCTGCAGCAAAAGCTGCTCTTTCCTGGCCCGGCTTTCACCTGCTCTCCACAATCAGCCACCCAAATCTGACAGATCCCGAGGTTTGCTCCCTGGGAATATTTTCCTGAATTTCCTAGCCAAGCAAACATAGGGTTCATTTTCTGGCAGCTGCCATCATACTACCACCCTTTTTCAAATCATAAAACCTTTTTGTTTTCTTCTAAGTTAAAAGTCACCTCTTAATGGTTTTCTCCGCAGGTGTGAGGACAAGGGCTGTTTTCTTAAAAGCTGAGATTCGTATATATTCAGGTGGCCCCAGCAGCAGATGTACCTCACGTCTCAAGGTCTGCCATAAACATGGGAGAAGCAGCAACACCACTCCAGATCCCAAAGTCTTACGCAATCTTTGCACTTGGAAAAAGTAGGAGTGAAACTTTGCTGTGTACCACAGTCGTGCGTTACCTCCTCCAGGCATTAGGTAGCTCCACGAAGTGCAAGCCAAATGCCGAATAGGGAGAAGTCCTGTCCTAACCTCCCCGCACCAAGGCGATCTGCACAAATGCGGCCGGAGCCGCAAGTTGTTTTACATCACCGATTTCTTCCTTAACATCACCTCTTTGTTGTGCTCATGCTCATGTTGCCCTCTCGTGGCTGCTTTGATGAAAAAGCAGGACCTACCTCAACCAGCTCCGGACTGATCTGTGATTAAAAATGTATTTTTGGAAGTTTAAGATCAGCGTTTTATCCCTAAGAGTGATCCATTACAGCAAGAGTTTTTATTCTGTTAATTCTACCAACATCGTTACATATTTAACTTTAAAGTCCTAATCACCATGAAGTCCAATGACGGAGAAGGAGGCAGTGACAAGCAAGCTCCCTGCCTCAAACAGCCACGTCCAGCTCACAGCCTGCAGGCTCTGTGTGACATTTGAACCTTGCTCTGCTGCCTGCTTCTCTTTTCTGATGGGGGGAGGAGGAGCAGGAGGGGAAACTGGAGGCCAGATTAATTGTTCAGGCCACCACAGTCCTCACCAGACGCCATCTCCTCAGACCAAGCACCACCATAGCACGACTTGCCTGCTCTGCTGGCAGCAAGGGAGGGTTTCCCTCCCTGCACTGTATGGTTTCTGAGCATCTCTCCCTATCCCAGCCCTCGTCTGCTTCCACACATGCACATACGCAGCACTGACATTCTACCGTTACATAGCTCATTAAACGCATTTGTATGGATTTTGCCGTTTTGCTCCACTGCTATATCTCAGCGGGCAAATTCAAAGGCTTTTCTTACTGACGCCAGTGAGTTTCCTTAGATCAAGTCCAAGCATGGGAAGACCCAAAAATTCTCAACTAAAGTTCCTTTTCACTGTACAAGTGTGAAGTCATTGAAAATGCAGTCAGGTTGGAGACCCTGCCGAAGTCAGAACAACTCCTGATCTGTAAGGGCACAACCAGTAAACGATGACTGCCTGTAGCAGCCAGGGGCCCCAGGACAGAGGCAGTGACTGCCACTCTCCCTTGTCCCAAGCCATTCAAGTCCAAGCCCTCAAAGCCATACAGCTTTCTCTAATGCCCACTGATTTCACCCGCAATTAGCTGGCTTACTGAATACTCTAGAGATGAGCCTTAATCTCCTGGTGATTCAGTGATTAGGCTAGAAAGTGTGGATAAGCTCTTATAATCAGAAGGTGTTGTAAGGAAGAACACTTTATATACATGAGGCATAGATACTGTATTCAAGAATAAAATAAACTTAGTTTCAGCAACAAAAAGAGCATCAGGATGTAGTGCTCAGAAAAAAAAATAAAAAGATGCAGGTTCATTTGTGAGGGTTTTTAGTTCTTATTAAAAGCTATTTAAGTTAATTCAGGAAGACTGATAATTGGTATAAACTGAGAGGGTGCCAGAAAAAGGAGGAGCCACAAACCATAACATTGTCAGAACTAGACAAAAAACACTCTCCATCTGCCTTGCGACCTGAGAATATATTGAAACTATTTTCCCCCAACTGTTTCTAGAGCAGATGCTGTTGCATTTCTCTCTGTACACACAAAGAAAGAAAATAAGCAAACACTGTTCACTGTTCACTGTTCCTGTGCTATGTGACATTTGCCAAGAAAAAAACGCACATAGAAAACAGGTATGAAAGCACATTAGTTTATATCCCCAGGCAAAACTAATGTGTAACAAAGAAAACCTTCATACAGTCGCTAAAGCAATATTACAGCTTCTGCTTCTTAAGCCACTAGGTAGACATCATTTACGTTTTGATTCCACCATTACTTAAAACTTGAAAGACACAGAAGATTAACTGGAAGAGTTTCCACTTCAACATTTCTCCCTGTAACGTTTGTCATTTCTTAGAGCTCTCACTTCTGCAAACGCGTGAGAAAACACACAACAGGTGCCTATGGACAGTAAACTGGATGAAGTCTCCCTGATCTAGAAGGATGGAAGAGGAATTAGAAAGTGTCTCAATTCTTCCGAGTTTGTTTCAAAAGCAGTTGACCAATTTTTGTGTGGGAAGTTAAATTTGTTAATTGGCAGGCTGTTACATATTCAAGTGTTCAAGATTACAAGAGTCCATGGCTTTATCCAAACTCACGGGGACATGAAAGCGAACTTGTAACAACTGCTCCCTAGAAAACAAGCTTTCCTTTTTGATACCATGCTGTTATTCTGTGAACCGATGGATGTTTCTCCTCATGGATTACTAGTTGAAAACTGAATTAAGTCTACCAAGAGTGACAAGGTAATTCAGTTGGAGGAGGACCACATCGCAGAACCAAGGGTCACCAGGAGCAAGAAAGCAACCATAAACATGGAGTGTCTTGGCAAGTTCTTGTAGGTTCAAGATGATAACCCTACCGCAATAAATCATTCAAAGTAGAGGTATGGTCTTTCCACTACTCTTAAGTGTGAGAAGAAAATTAGTGAGTTGAGAGTGAGCATGTGGATATCTTTAATATCACATAGCATCATCATCATCATGGTAGAGTTATTTTCTCCACCCCTGCCAAAACATATGAAATTTGATCTCATAATCTAAGCAATCACTGGTGGAGAAGCACTGGAGCGTTCATAAAATATATAGGCCAGTTCCCAAACAATGCATTTTGTTGATAGGCACTGGAAGTGGGATTTTGTTTCAGGAGCCAAATCCTCCCCACAAGAGGAAACATTCCTTTCTTACATGTTCTGGCAAAAATTACTGTGCATAACACCGCTGAGAAACTGGGCAGATTTTGTAGGTTCATGAGGACCGAGAACCTCCTTGAACTTTTTTGTCCCTCTAGCAGTAGTTCTCTCTACGTAAAGTCATCTGTGGTTGACAGTGCTTGGTAACACTCACTTTGATTTTGATTTAAAGCTGTCCTCAAAAAACAATTTAAAATCCATTATGAACAACCCCTGGAATACAGTAGTCACTCCCAGTAACTTTGCAGCACTTCAGCTGAACTATAGGAAAAACAATTTGTCACAGCAACAGCTGAAACAAGATGTGTCAGCAAGATGAATGTCTTGTTCATCCACACTGCAATGCTGATCGGGACTGGCGGAAAAAAAAAAAAAAAAATCAGTCCGTTTCCAGCATGTGTTAGGCAAGAAGTAATACTAGTAATTTAACTTCAGTGAAGATGGATAAATGTCTATATCTCATCAGGTTTCTTAGAATAATCCCTGGCTAAGCAGAGCGTAAAACTCCTGACCCAAGTCAAGTCTATTCATTCATATTCTCAAGACCATTAAATAATATTTAGGCAGGCACTATCCAAACATCCAAAAATCTCCGTTGCAGTGGCTCTCTCTTTCTAACATAAACGATCAGAGGAACTGGACTCTCCAAAGGGCTCACACTCTGAGTGTATTTTTGGATTCCATATTTATTTTCTTGCAGTTATTTAGCATCTATTTTAATTGCTAAGTACTAGCCCTACATAGTTTTACAAACTGATCTTGGGCCTCAATAGCCAAATCAGATTTTTCTCATCCTGTGTAGCAGGCTTTTAAGTTAAAATTTCACCCATCATGCTAAAGTAACTATGGTTCTGTAAAAGCAGAGGACAGGGCATGTCTTTTACTTTATGGAAGTTAATGTATACCTTTATTTGCCTCCAGGCATTAGATAAGACCAGAAGCAGCTCAGTTTCCACAACTTTTGGCTCTGTTCACTCAAAACGCACTCACTGAATTCCAGAAAAAAACATTTTTGAACCTGTACCAAACATCTTGTGGCCAAATGTGAGGAAAAACAAGTTTTGCTTGGTTTTAAGTTTTGTTTTGAAACATTTGGTCTGGTTCTGCAATCCTTACATTTCCTGTTTTCTCTCCCCAACAACTACCCTTTGCTAGCAGTATTCTGGTAAATTTACTATTTATGTATATTCAGCTTCATTATCTTACTGCTTTCCACAGTCCATCTGTGTTCCTGTCCAGCACAAACCTAAGACTGGTCCAGGGTGCTACTTTCAACTGAGTTTCAAATCATATGAAATTTGGACTTGACTGATATGGAAGAGGATGAGGCATGCTTCTAGTTCGAAGAGATAACCGACAAAACAGAGATGTCCCCCATGACCTTTGCCATGACTAAAAGGAAAAACCATTGCCACTTCTTGCCCTTGGCTCTCGATTTCATAAGAAATTTGTGGCTTGCCTTGGACAAGCAAAGGAATAGAGAGAGACATCTTCTGTTCCAACTAGATTTGTTATTACAGCTAGATTAATTAATTCATCCTTTCATCCTCCTTCTTCATGTTCCTTCTGCCTTTTTCTCCTTTCCTTTGCTATACAGTTTTTCCCTTACAACTCTCAAATACCCAAAACAGAAAAAAGTAAATTAATATTGTCTTGGACAAGTCACTCAAGTTTCTACGCTAATTCTTAAACCTAATCTATCCATGCATCCCATATGAATGTCTGTACAAAGTCATGTATTATGAAGCTTTAATTCCACTCTTCTTTCAGCACCACTAGCGTACAAAATTAACATCAAATGCCTTTCTGTTAGCTTCACCAAATCACAGGTATCACAACTCTCAAGATTTTTTTTTTTCCCTAGCATCTTAATCCTCCATCCTGTATGACAGATTCAGGAGACTAGATAACGAGGGTGGCTGCCTTTAAGCTTCACGTGCTTCTGTATCGTACGACCTGCAATACTGTACGAAGAGTGCAAACATAAATGCAGGTTTGCTCATGTTTTGCTTTTTAAAAGTTAAGGAGGAAGTTTTGCAAGCTTTATGCAGTAGACAAATATCACACTTCTAGTCCAATCTTTTTGCGTTACAACTGCTTTCCTAATAAGCTTTGCCAGTTGCCTACCTGCAGTACGGATCCTGTAGCTGATTTCCTAGCACTCGCTGCTCCCAGTCCCCAAAGTTGGAGAGGACAGGATGGCAGCATTCCACCTCAGACTGTCTCACTGTTACAGATTTGGGGGAAGTATGTTGGGATCAAAAGGCACTTGCTTAAATAAGCATTATTATTGTTGTAGAAGTCCAAGAAATCTTCAAACGCAAGGAAATTTTCCTTGAAATTTTGAGCTTTAGGAGTATTCAGGCCCTACAAATTTCCAAAATCCTCCTCATAATTGGTTTCATTGTATATATGACATTAAAAATCATCCCCAGTGTATTTGTCTGAAATAAAAAAAAAGAAAAATCCAACTTCTTGCCCTTTCTGACAGAAATCATTCCATTTTGACCACCTGATGGGCCCTGGGGGTTAATTAGAAAATCCCCATCAAGAGCTCAGAGGCCAATATCAGCTGTCAAAATCCCACATTCCCCTCTTTCACCTCTTTCAAGTGCAAAACAACCTGTGTCTGAAGATGTGCCAGAGAATAAAAGGGCACACCACAACCACTGTGGGCTCTGACTTAGACCTATTCATGGCCTCACTACTATGAATACAGCAAAATCTCAAATGAAAGTTTTAATCTCCCCACTGCATTCAATCCAAAGAGAAAAGGGCTTCCCTTTTAACAATTTCCCCCCTTAAATCTTTTGTGTTGCTCTGGTCCTGAAAAAAGCTGAGATTTTGCTCAGCCCCAGCGAGGGCTTTTTGCCATAGAAAGCACTGCACCTAACCCCTTTGTGCTGACATAAGAGTAAAGGTCTGCTTGGACCAAAAGTAACTAATGCAAAAGGCCTTCAGAAGGTCTAAATACAAACTGAACAAGATCAGAGTTAAAAGTGCAGGCATCTGATCTCGCCCAACTTGCCTTGCTTGCTCTCTTCTCTTGTTCCCAAAGGTGCACGTTAAATACAAAGACAAGTGGGGCAAAGCAAACATTTAAAAAAAAAAGAGAGAGCAGATGTAATAACACTGGAAGATGAAGACGGAAAAGCCCTGTTACACCACGTCCTCTGCATCTCCACCTCCCTCCAGCTCAGACGAGACCTCAGTTATACGTACAGGTGCATATACATGTACACAAGTGCTATTAGAAAGCATAGAAGTGTTGTTATTACAGTGATCGCTAGCTGTTTTCCTCTCCACGTAAGCAGAACTCGCTTACAGAAAAGTCACTAACAATTGAATTTTGTATTCAATTTTATGAATGAAGGAAAATGGCAAAGGCTATGATTTCATTAACTAGCTGGTAGGCCACGTGCAGAGACATTAACGGTGTGGGTAGGTGCAGAAAGCCAAAAGAAACTGATTACGAAAATGTGCCCAGGAGAGTATGCATCTTCAGAGGTGCTTCTCCATCTTTTTGGGTTTGGGAGTTTTTTTGCTGTTTCACTGCAAAACACACTTTTTATCCCCTTTTAGTCAGAACAGAATGTTTCTTTCCAAGTGCCCCCAGCCTCCAAAAGCACCACCCTGCCTCACCCTTTGTGCCCAGTCCCTCTTACCGAAATGAAGGCACCACGATTTAATATCCTTAGGAGAGAAAGCGCTTCTCCCCCTGCCCAGGACAACCTTCTCTCCCCTTCAAGTGATTATTGGTTTGTTTTTTTCTCCTCATGAGCAGTAACACCTACATTGTATGGGGAGAGACAGCGAGCATTCATAGCCCTCAGAAAGCCATTCACTTCAAGGCAGCTGGAGAGGCTCAGTGTTCGGCTTGCCCTCTTCACTCTTGGATGAGTTTTGTGCAAAGCTTGGGCTTGGAGTCCTTTCCCTCACAGATCCAAGCAATTAATGAAAGATGGAAAAAGGAAAGAAAATGTCTCAGGGTTTTGTCTCTCTTTACAGTTTGTTCTTTGTTTGTTTGTTTGTTTGTAGCTAAATTATACTAGCTCATTGCCCTGGAAGGATAGAAAAGCACCCATCTTCCCTGGGGAGGAAAAAGAAAATTATGCTTAATTAATTAATAAGTCCTTGGGCTTTTTCTTTTAAGTGAGAGGGCAACTAAGGTTTTGGCACCTCCTATTCACGCAGCAGCAACTGGAGCCACCGCTAGCGGAGAGATCACAAGCCAAGCAAGACTTTATGAGTGTTTTAATTTAGTATTGCCCTACTTCGGACAGTGGCTCACCTCTTTTCAGAAAATGTTTTTGCAGAGCAGACAGAGTTCAAAAGGTCCTAACAGGCTGTTACCGACCTTTTTGCCCTGAGATTTGTGCCGTACTGACCAGGATCAAATTCCAAAGCGGCAGTATCGCCCTTTATGCATTAAAGTCTATGAAAAAAAGGGGGAAAAAAATAAATAAACAAATAAAAATATTAACTAAACCCCCTCATGGCTTCACCCATCTTCCCGTCTCCTTTCCATTTTGCTTGCTGTTAATGCAAAGCCATTAGATTTTCAATTGCATTTTGTCATCACACTTTATTTATAATAGCTGTGCACCAAATACCCCCCACCCCCCAATATTACATGGGTTGCCTTTCACTAGAAAGTTTTAATTGTAATGTTTGCTTTAGTGAACAGGTTCATATAATAATGGGATAAACAGTGTGGTTTGTTTCTGGCAAGTGAAGTGCTAAGATCAATGAATTGGTTTTATTGCATTTTGAATAATAATGTATCATTTGTTTTTAGGAAAACACAAAAGCATTGTAAAGATTGCCATCACCAGTGTAAAATAAAAATAAACACCGTGGACAACTTTCATGTTTTGATTTAACTTGAGAGATGCCTATTGTGTTAGGACACTGAAATACACAGCTATAATCGTACTATAATTAATCCAATAAGATAGGATCGTTTAATGCAAGTATCTATCACGTTGGAGTAATTTCCTGCTGGAGGGCAAGGCAATGTGCTTTATACTAGGTACAATCACTGTCAAATAATTTTACTAGAAAATTGGTCAACAGCAAATTCTATTATGTTCTCTATGATAGTAAACTCTTTCTTCTTTCCTTTGCCTTTAATAATACTAAAATAATAACTAAAATATGATGAAATAATAACAAAAATATCCTTTTTAATAACATGAAAATTAATTACTACAGATAAACATTTTGTCATGTTATTTTGCAGAGTAACAAAATATTTTACTATTTAATCCTAAAAATAAGGATAACCAAAGGCACCTGCTTCTAGCCGATTTAGAAAGCTACACAGCCTTGGTGAGCACTGGATGGGAATCAGAAATATCACTGCCAGTCAAGAGTAACTGTCAAACATGCAGTAAACACCAGACCACAGAAATCAAAGGAGTTAAAAAACTCCTTTCACTCCCATTACACAGACAAATGGGGGGGGGGGGGGGGGGAAGGAAGGAAAGAAGAGTCTGGAGGCCTCAATCAGATAATGGTTCACTGTGTCAGGTGCTGTATAAATATATAGCAAATGGGAGGCAGGGGAGTTTTTAAACGATGAGTTAATTGCACATGGGAGCCTGGTCTCCCCACAGATGCTAAAGGAATAGCCACGGAGCCACAGGAACTGAAAATCAATTAACTTGTGCTTGACAATGAACTATACTAGACAGGCAAATCAGAAGGATTTTAAGCCAGGGAGGTAAGTGTCTTCGGGCAAATGGTACGGTTTTCAGCATATAATGAAAGAGGCTGCTCTCCAGGCTTGTGTTAAAGATGGGTTCCTTCCTCCCACAATTATTCCTATTGACTCAGAGCCACCCTTGCCTTTGCCTGAGCCACAGTTGCTGGTTTAATACCCTGCAACCACACCAAAACAATTCTGGTTTGAAATTTATCCTGTGAATGGCAGCTCTAGTGAGTGGGACTTGATGTGCTATAAGTCAGCACAGGAACTGGCCTCATACATTTTAGTCCCACGAATAGTCCTTGCTCTTGCAAGTTAAAACAATTTATTTCAGTGCAATACCCTTCAAGAATGCATTTAATGACGTTTTTGTTCACTGGAGGAACTGGTGTGCAGGATAAGTTCAAATTGTTTTACGCATACTGCTGAATGGGGACCCTCGTTCATTTTTGTTTGATCATTTACACTTGGTCAAGATTGTTCTCTCACCTACCCTCCTACAGCATGTTGTCTTACAATGTCCTCGTCAATCATGGCCAAGTGTGCTCCTATTGAAACTGAAGTATTTTAACAGCATCTAAAACCCACAGTTGAGTGCCACACAGCCTACAGCATGGCCTCTGACATGCTCTTCACATAGCAAAGGAGACTGCAATATTAAGACATGAGTGTTGAGGATGCCGAACAGGCATATGCACCGTGTTTGCCTTGATGGTCAAGACCGGTGGCTAACTGAGGAGGTGAAGAGAATATCCCCAGTATGGTGGTACGCCTTGAGCCTGTGTATGTCAAAGAGAGACACAGAGGGAGAAAGCCTCTTTTGCTTCTCTTTCTTCATATCTTGTATGACTTTGTAAGAACCAATCACAAAGTTTCTCTATTCAGTTTGGAGATACAACTTCAGCTTATCTTTCCATCCTCTCTCTTTTCTAGATCCTGAATTTATCAGACACCATTAAGAATCAGCAATTATTTTTAATAGCAGATATAAGTAGTCGCAGGCTACTAAGTTGTGTATTGCGATCCTGTTTGTTTCCATTTGCTGTCCTATATCAGCAAGTTTCTAATTGTGTAACATAGATTCATTAACCTGAATATAAAAAAAAATCCTCTGAGGCCTGTGTTTATTCACAAGGGTTTTGCAGGTCTTGGTTTGATAAAAGAAGTTGCTAATTAATGGATTTGGGAGTTTTGATGGAAACACAGGGCCACTGGTCACTACAGCTAAGTCAAAAGCTAGACTTACTACTAGAAAAAACCAAAATGCGTGCTCAATTGCACTGGTGCAAAGCTCTGACGTGTTACAAAGATGCAAACGGAGAGCTGCATCTATAGCATTTTCTTGAAAATAGATTGACAATAATTGCCAAGATATGTTAACTGGGATGATAACACAGAATGTGTTAGCAACACAAGTATGCTACTTGTCAGAAGGTATAGCATGGAAGACACCTAGATGGTAATGAGCAAGGAGGATCTTCTTTTTGCCAGCAAGAAGAAAAACAACTAAAATGGGGTACTGTCCACTGAAGAGAAAGGTTTGCACACTGTTTCCTGAACTACTGCACAATCTTCTCTCAGAAGTGAGTTTGATCAGCTGAGGCTATCTTACTGGAGGCAGGCAGAGAATCAAGAGCACCTTTGAGCTGATCAGAGCTACCTAAGATTCTGAAATGAGTATATGGAATAGCTGTCAACTTGCCATAGAAGGCAACCAGACAAGATGGAAAGTATTAATACTGTGTATTAATACCATATGGTTCAACCGAGAAGCCTATAATCCACCTAGAACTCAAATAATTACCTGTAAACTAAGTAAATAAGCTGTAATCTATGGCTATGGCTATAGAATTCCATTTAGCCACAATTTAAAAATCATTGTCAACATCTCCTCTTTGGATGTGATCAGTACAACCTTTACACTCTTTTCTGGTTTCTACATCCTTAAGTGGTGAATGGCACTTTCCTGTTTTGTGCACACAAAATATTTTAGATAAAATCATGCCACAGGTATGATACAAATTCCACACCCTCCTAAAAAGATCCTCTGTCAAATAAAGACAATTTAGTGAAAACTCTAAAGCTCTCTGTGTCAGCCATGGTGAGGAGCACAGTATAAAAACGATAAAGACAAACTGCACCACGCCTGATCTGACAGGCAAGTACCAGGGTATCTGCCTATTTGCAAAATGCCTCATGTTTCCATGTGAACATTGCTGAGTGAGCTGGTGCCCTTGCTTAGGAATGATTTAATTTATATGCCCTCAGAATGAGGTCATATCAATATCATGCATGATCTCTATCAGCTTTACAGATGCCTTAACCTGAGAACGTTCAAGCTCTTTGAGAGCTATTCATACTTGGCAGATTGATATAGTAACTGACAATTCACCGCCATCCAAGTGTATCTGAGAACACAAAGCTCACATAAATATTGTTGAGCATATCCCATTGTTGGTTATTTACTTCTGCCGTTCAACTTTCTACAGCTCCGAGAGGAAGATCATTTCTCTCCGTGTCATATATCTGACTTACCCATCAGACACGAAAAGCTCCTTGTTTTCTTTTTACCAGTAACGAGCTGTGCTAGAAATGTCAAACACAGGTTTGTTCAACCCCGACCAACAAACAATGTGAAACATAAAAGTATGGGTGGACAGAGACCGGCGAGGAAGCCTGCCTACAAGCTTGGCTTTGTCACTGGCGCTGAAACAGCTTGTAATGGTGTTTCTACATTCAAAAAGCTCCAGAAGGAAGCGTGAAGACCTACCTGATACTTTTCCTTCTGCAGTTTCATAAGCTGACCTGCCTGCTTACCCAACCTAAGCCCTTACTGAAGGCGACTGAGAGCAAACAGCTTGTACGGCGTACAAGCAGGATTTTCACACAGACTGTACTCATGGCTTTCCAGTCCAGAAATGCCCACCTGGCCCTTCGTTCTGGATTTATTGCACTCACCTTAGCCTCACTCTCTCTCCGTCACAGGTCTGGGATAGAAAGACATGAAGAGAAGAATAAAGGATGAGAAAAGCAGAAAAAAGCATGCAAAACTTATCGCTTTCAAACTTACCCTAGACCAAATATTTCTGACGGATAAGTCTGGTTGAAGAAGGTCAGACGCACACCATTCTAACTTTGGAGGGGGATTCTTTCTTTTAATTTCCTGACATGCGTGTCTCTCGCACCATAATTTCAACTGAAAAGAGGAATTAAATTAAAAATATATATGTCCCTAGCTGGACTAATTCCTTTTGTTCAACCATAAACCCCATAAAAAATTGCCTTTTTTTTTTTTTTCTTGATGAACTTCCTGTAGAGTTAGGGAACTAAACTGGCTCACAAAGAGGTCAAATGAGTGCCAGAACTGCCACAAGTGAAACCATAGACTGCTGTGGTCAAAAGAGATAGGGGAGCGACTCCACCTTCCAGCACCCACGAGCTGCTAGACAGAGCTCAGCCTTTGTCTAACAGCACCCTCTGAGCATCACTTTCAATTTCAGTTGTGCAACCTGGACAGATAGGTTTATTGTAAACACATGAAACAACTTCGACAAATCGGCAGAGCCCATCCAACAGCTTTTTTTTTAGCCCTTATTATTGTCACATGCAATATTATTTCACAATTTTGACACAACAGCAGGGAAAGAAAGAAAAAGATGCCTGTTTTTCTTTTCTGCTATTCCCCCTTCATGCAATGTGAGTTACTGGAAGTAAAATCAGTTAATATCTAAACTGCAAAAATTATATAGCAAGCACCAAAGGTACTATGGAGAAACAAGAAACATTCAGAGATAAAACTTTCCTTTAAGCTGTAAGCATAGGTAATTTAATGCCTATTTCTGGTAAAGCATGGAAAAAAGAAGTGGATCAATGTATTAATTAAGCCTCAAAAAAACCTTATTGAACTAAGCACTATGAACATTTATTCCATCCATCAGGTCTGGCGATAGAGAGGCCTAGTGAAGTTAATCAGTTTACATCATTTTACTCTGCAGACAGGACCACGAAAAGAACCCAGGAGCCTTGGTGCCTTGCACTATCTTCAGTGCATTAGGCATCTCTTCCTTCCACTGCATCAAGGTAAACAGAAGTCTTGTATTTGTCTTAAGTACGCGCGGCTAATTCAAATGGGTATGTTATCCAGGTCGGTCAGACAAGCGCAGAGGCTCCATTTCATTTGCCTTCAACTTCCCTCAGATTAAACGATCAGACCTACATCAATCATTGGGTGTAAAAGACGTGGAGTAATTGGACTAGAAGGTTGTCAACAGACTGAGGGCTTCTGTTCAGAAAGCAGATGTCTTGGCTTTTTCTTGGTCTTGTTTATTCTTCATAAATACCAGAGCAAGACAGCAGAGTCACTATTATCTCGTAACAACGTTCTGTTAATCAGGCATGTCATTTGCTTGTATGGCCCAACCTTCTGCAGATCCCAGACATTCCCCTTCCACAAGAATTAACCACAAAAATACTGCAGTGTAGCTGCTTTATGACCATGGCTAGGATCAATTTGTTTTGTGCTTTCAAACGCTGATCTTGCAACAGTGAACATCCAGACGCTATAGCACTTTTTTTACATAAATAAGGGGTTTTGACCACCATCTTTCTTTTCTCAATGACAGTTTGTCAAGATCTTTTGCCTAATTCCCGGCTCAGAAAAAAAGACAGCATTCAACTAAGGAACAGCACATCCTTCCCAAATTGCTCTGAAAAGCAATCAACAGGGTGAAAGCCAGGTCAAAATAATAATTACACTAGAAGCATAGTATTGGTGGGCTAAACTAAAGAAAGGGGAAAAAAACCAAACCAAACCAAAACAAACAAAAAAAAAAAACACAACCCCCAAAAAAAGAAAAAAGGCAAAACAAAGCTCAAAAGTTAGAAGCAGTAACGAAAAAATTGAATAAATAAATACAAAGCTACACATTCCAGCCTGAGATCATGTCATGTCTTGCACACAGCAAAAGTTGGTGAACATGCCACATCCCTGCCGCCGCTGCTGGCCCTGCAGTCCTTCCCTCCCCGCTGCGTGGGCTTTAGCCCTCACATGGCACCCTGCACTCAGCTACAGCTTGCTACACTAGCTGAAAACTACTTATTTTTGTTTCCTCAGGTTGCTTTTCTGCCGGGACACTGAGACAGGTTGTCACAGGACCTGTTAAGCACCAGAGCTGACACAGAGGACCATGGGCTTACACAGCCAGGAACAAGAAGGGGATGAGGCAGGAGGAACCAGACCTTCTCCGTCCAGCGACAGCCAGCTGCCAGACTGGCTGCAGAGCCCTGATAGGAAACATCTCTGTAAGTCAGTACAATACCACTGGCATCAAGGAAGCCTCAGCACAAGATCTGGTCTGAATTGTGCATGCCCAAGACATCCACAAATACTAAAGTTCAGGTGCAGCTGCAACACTCCTACAAAACCGCATTTCCCATATGCGGACATACTTACAGATGACCTACAGATTACAATATTCCTGCCTAAGACACGAACAATTTTTAGAACATCATTTGCTTTGGCCTAACTACAATCTGCAACATCAATTTGATTCTTCCCAGGTACCTGGATTCAAAGGTTTCATTGGGAATAGCCATTGCGAGCTTTCTCAGTCCTTAGCTGAAGAGGGTAGGTGGGACGCCTCCTATTCCCACCGTCCGTGTTTGAAGTCATTAGGTATTAGCAGAAGCAACCGAACTCAGAGTGAAAACTTGTGTAGTCTGCAGTAGGGGCAAGTCCACTACAAAACCCTGACATCTTTAATCTTAGTGGATACTTTAAAGCTCAAGTGAGTCCAAGTAACTGCCCAACTTTTCTGCAAGTACTCTACAGAATATGGATCTGGAGGTTCCCAGTATACATATGCACACTGATCTGCTCTAACTGCATCCTAACATCCTTGCTGGAAGATTTACATTTTGCTTAATTAGACCATCTTTTTTTTCTCATTGGCAAAATAGCTACAGACTTCAATGAGAGCAGGATTTGGATTATTTTTTTTAAACTGCTCGCTGCTGTGTTTTGTGACTTTTACAGAATTCTGTCTGCTCAATGGACCCAAACGTGATTCACAAAACAGCCTCAATATCTGTGTGCCAACATAAAATACTTTGCCAAACAGTCAAACACTACAGTCATATGGATAGCGAGAAAAAAAACCAACCAACCAAAAACCCTTACCTGACATTTTATACAGGCAATAGAGATGTACAGTATTTCACCTGAAAGTTTAGGCAAAAATGGGATGTAATAGAGAATAACATGTTTATGTGACTGTGCCTGCGTGTGGGTGCACACGCCCCATATATTGTCCTCTATAAGGGTGTGCTTCAGGTGTCATCTCCAAAAGTCAAGTGCTGGAGAGACTTATTGACGGGGAGAAAAGGCCCTTTTGCTCTTCGAGCCTCTGCTCCGTGACAGCACTGAGACCCAGTCGTTCTTCCCTGGCCACGCTGTTGAGATGCGTGTGGCCAGCAGAACCATGCTCTTTCATTCCCCTATAGCAAATTATAACCAGGCTTACACACAAATAGCATTTACATTTCAAGTTAATTTGGCTCTCCTAGTTCTTTATCTCCTCACATAGCTTTGCTGCAGTTCAGCATTTACTCCACATACACAGTATCCCTTTTTTATTTGGGCTTCATTTTTATTAAATATCAAAAATGATAAAGGGTGCCATTGTTCTAACTACTGAAAGCAACACTATTTACATCAACTACAAAAATGTAAGTGTAACTAGGCGTCAGGGCACAATTTTCTTTCAGAAGGGTGTCAGACTTCCGTGTGCACAAGTTTAGCCTTCGGTTTTGCACATCAGGGTCGGGGGAAAAAGAAATGGCTTCAGGAGCCCTATAGAGGTGCTTTTGCTTCCCTGACTTCTCACACACTATTCTTTCAAATGAGTTTAAAGCTTTTCTTGTCCAAATCCCCGCAAAAGTAACCACACTGCAGTTTTTCTACTATTATGCAAATAGATTAATCAGCCAACGCTCCAGTGAGAATTAATTTATATTTGAATCAAATGAGGCCTTAGATTCTTTATAACCCAACCCCCGGGCCAAGGCCTGGGCTAGGTAGCAACCTCATATTATTCATTTGACAAAATGTGAACTGACATAAATACCATGGCTAACTTTCAATCCGATTACCCCGTTACCTCACATCAATGCTCTCCCAGCCATCAGACTCCAGCGTCCCTCCTTTCACCAGCACAGCCAACAACTGACAACTCCTCCCTGATAAACAAGCACCCACGCTGCCACCTCGGACCCCCGCTCTTAACCCATCATCCCTGCTCAATGGCCCGTATTCGACAAGGTACTTTATTTTGTTTGTAGGAATCGGGGGACTAAACAGCACAAAAATACTGTTTTGCTGGGGCTGCAATTCAAAGCTGCCCTTTCAGAGCTGCGGAGCACTTGAGGCACTAACAATAAACATCCAAAAATACAGGAGCATCGTGTCCATCCGTACATATATATACACGCACATGCACACGTTTAATTTAATACAGTCACCGACATCTGTTATCTTTCACACTCTCCTTAACCCTTAAAAAAAAAGTAAAACAATGTTTTGGGCTACTATGTCCAAAGGTCAATGTAAAGTGAACCCACATTTTACACAGCACCCTTATACTAAACTCGTGTTGACAACCACTAAATTCTTTCTATTGCCCTGCACAGGAACTTGTTTTTTAAAAAGATTTTTTTTTCCCCTTTAAAACTGTAAGCATTTAAAAAGCTTGGCTAAACAATCCACCAGGTGTGAGAAAAGCCTTTTCTATGCAAGGAGCTCTGTGTCAGGAAACCTACACTTCGTAATTAGATTAGCAAGCAAGGACTGAATAGCTCTGATCCAAACATCTCCCCCCCGCATATTGTTTATAGCACATAACTGATAACTAAGCTTCTCTAGTCATGGTTAAAATCTACTTAAAAATGGGAGTCCTGTGCACTCTGGAATTTAAATGAAGAGGAAAAGAAAACAGTGCACATTCTTAAAAAGCTATAAGTAATTACTTGGCTGTCTTGTTTAAAGAAAGCTTTATTTGAAAATACAAGTCATAAACCAAACCCTATGATTTAACGGCAGCTCTTCAGGAAAGCTCCACTTAAAACACATCTAAGCTAGAGAGCTAAAGATGTCATTTTTGCCCTAAGGACATACCTTGCAGTGAACAGGCTAGGGGAGAAGGAGGAGGAGAGTCCTCTTGGCCACATGGTCCCAGCTCCAGGGGACATACCAGATCCCTGGCATGAGAGCTGAAAAGTCCCCAGCCCAGAAGGATGACTTTAGTTATCTGTCTTTTTGGATTTTTCCATGTTGCCAGGCAGTCTCATTGTGCACTGGAGTCAGTTTCCCAACAGGAGGTGAAAGTTTGAAATCTACTCGTTTCCTGGGAACACTAAAAGCGGGGTGAAAAGGAGCTGCAGCACGTCAGAGCCCATCATCTCTACCTGCTCCTTTAAGGGAAATGCTTATGCTCACATAGATATGGTGGTGAATGGAAAATAAGCCAAGGCAAGGTTCTTCCTAAAGCTTTCATACAAAGCCTAGATATTTTTTTTTTAAATAGTGAGTCGGTTTCACAGTCCTGTTCCATCTGCCCAGAGTGCAAATAGCCCAGTTTTGAATTTGGATCTCAGCCCAGTCCAGACCAGAGTCAGCCCCATTTTGTACTGTGGGGCCTGAAACCAGATGCAAACCCTTGTATGAATCAATTTTTCCAAAGAAAGATATCCAATTACTGTATCCTTCTGCTCAGATCAGTACACCTCATAAATCCCATGGTTATTCCATCCTTCTTGAAACAGTCTTTTAAATATTAGAGCTGGAGCATCAGAACTGAGATCAAAAAACCTTCTCTTTGGCTAAAGGACACCACAGAAATAGCAGAAGATAACAAGAGGATATCCTCCGTTCTTCCTTTCACAAATCAAGAGACACTTGCTGTACACACAGCTGTCACAGACAGCAGCGAATGAAAACTTTTCCATGCTTCAGTAACCGTCCTACCCCCTCCTGCTTCTGCTATAAACTCAGCAGCAGGGAAAAGGCCTAGACACTAACTGCTCCAGTGCAGAAGTCCAACCTCTTTGCTTAAACTGCCACTCGAAAGAGGTCTGACCCAGGGCAGCAATTGAGCCCTGTCTCTATATGTTCCCCTCTGCTGATTTTTTTTTTTTTCTGTAGGAGCAGTAAACTTTCAGCAAAAAGGGAGGATAAACAATTTTTTGGTCGGTACCATTAGGGAAAGCTTGATAAAGGTTGATAGGTGAAAGAATAGACTTCCATTTAAGACCTAAGCCAGATCAATTTAAAAGACTCTAGAGAGCTACCCCATATCCCAGGACATGCACGAATCTGGAGGATGCAAACGTAGCTTAAAGCTACCTCCTCTCTCCTGGCCTTTCTGGGTCTGATGAGTAGCAGCCAGACCATGGCTCCTCAAAAAAAGCACGTTTCATCTCTTGTTCATGGTCAAATTAATGCTAAACTGTTGAGTTTGACTAACCAAGATGCACTACATTTGAGTAACATTACCACTTGAAAAATGAATTAGTAGTCTATTTTCAAAGGCATTTGCAGATGAGTAAACAGGATGGTGCTGGTTCTTCTCCATCTGCACAAGGGGGACAACCCTTCTGCCAGCATCATGACTGTCTGCAGTTCAAGACCTGCACAGTTCATAGCCCTGACCCCCCTTGCACCCTGCCACAAGAGCCATGCTTATCAGTGCCAGGACAACCTGACCTTACCAGATTTCCTCAAGTCAAATTTTAAATCTGCTAAATCCCATCTAGCTCCCCTAAAGACCTTTCTAGAGACACAAGATTTGACGCTCTCCACCCTCTTACATTTTTAATGGAAAAGGAAAAAGAAAAAGAAAAAAGAGACAAAATTCATGTCACAATGAGAGCTGAAAATGTGAATGCAACCACTAAAACATTTTTTTTGTTAAGTAGTTTTCATTTGTACAGGCATGACGAGAAACCTGAGGAAACCTGTTTCAGACTGTGAAGATCCCATTCAAACATCCTGGCTGTCTAATTCTAAACTTCAGTCGTCTTTGATATTTCCCTTGCAGTATCAAAACACTCCTGACAAAGTACTGAAAAGAGACAAGTACATTCAAATTCTTCTAGGGCTTAACCCCACCGCATTGAAATTAGCATGAGTTTTGCCCCTGACTTCAGCCCTGACAGAACGAGCAACATCTTGTGGCCAAAGGCATGGGGAAAAGCTTTTCTACAACTTTCTTTACACGCTTGCACTCTCCTTAGTCCTAGAGATTTGCGTTTGCTTTCAGAAAGCTGAAGGCATAAACGGGCAATGCATTCCACCATGTGTCTATCCAATCTCATGGCTGGTGGAAAAAAGGAAGGCATTTTTTTTACTGTTTTCCAGAAAAAAATACAATTCTCTGGGGAGGGACCTACTTTCTATAGGTTGGGTAAGCACCCATCAGAAAGGTTGTGGTCTTTGCTATTTCAAGGAAGTTTTACAAGTGTAAGTGAAATTGGAACTTCATCAGCTTTTACCGGTGACAAAACCGAAGAGCCCTTCATCTCTGAACACCGTGAAGCTGTGCTGCTTGGAAAGGGAAGCCCAGAAGAAGGACATCCCTGTTGAGTCTCCACAATGAGTCAAACGTCTTCTAAAGAGAACAACTCTTTCTCATGAGCGGAGAACCAGTGCAAAATCTATTGGCTCTGCAGGGAGCCAGTCATCCTGAATTCAGAGACCTACACTTGAGAAACCTGAAGAGATGTCCATGATGCATAAGACTATGAAGCTATTCATTCCTCTGTCATTATTGCTTCTTTCTCCTTGGTTTTCTCTACCTGAAGCACCTCACTTGATGAAAAGTGTCCCCAAAGGACAACAGGAATACAGGTATCTTCCTTCATCTGACTTTCCAATTTACACAAAGTAAGTGGGAGCAGAGCATATGGATCACATGGACCAGTGCTTGCTAACTCATTTCTCACTGGCTCTATGAATATAAACCCCGAGGGACAAAGTTTGTCAGCTCTCTTCTTCTGTCAAAGCTCCAGAAATCAAACATACTCCATATCAACATCTACAAGAATACCTTTGTATTTCTGGAAACACCAAGCGTTGCATCCTCTCCAAAAAGGCCTGCACATATAGTCTCTTCCTCTGTGGATGCAGTACAGTTTGCCAGTGACCTATAGACGTGAATATAGCTATGGTTAGGGCATGGTCTGGAACGGAACCATTTAACTGTGAATCCATTGCCTCAATGGACAAGTTCACTGGTGTAATGCTTCCAAGATTAAATCACTACATGTCCAGGGAATTCAATGATCAAAAAAACCCCAGAACTCACAAATGACTTTATTCTATTTCTATTTTAAGAGATACACCCGTTTCCATTGCAAGAGCATTGCAGTACCCCAGCAAGGACTTTTTGCTCTTTTTTTCTTGCTAAGTAACTGTTACAGAGTATTTGAGTTTCTCTTTTTTCCTTATCACATGGCTTTTCGTCCCACCAAAAGATATGTAGGTTAATCCCCATCAACAGAACTTTCAGTACCTTCACATAGGACTCAAAGGGATAAAAACACTGAGTTTTGAAGAAGATACCTCCACACCTTCAAATCAGGAATATTCTTGCAACAATGAGTTTGCGCCAAGAAGTTGATACCTGCACGGTGAAAGCATTTGCACCAGGAGGGACAGTATGACTTTCCAGACAGGGTGATACACCACAGTGCAGGTGTCTGACTCGTTAAAGCCTCTCTACCGCCTACCTGGTAGCCCCCACAACAACCGCTTCCCCCGCCAGATCACAGCATCTGAAGGTATTTTCATCTAGAAGGAGCAAAGTGAGCCTCCCAGCCCACCACCATCTTTCTGGCTACCAGGACATACATCAGGGAAGACTTTCCATTGGGGAAAGTGTTTCCAAGTACTCGGGCTCTCATCAGCATCCTATGGGCTCTTCTGAGCCTCTCTCTGAAACCTTTCCAGAGAGGTTTGAGTCCCAAGGAAGTGCAGTATCAGTTGGCTGGCATGATAAAAGTCGAGGGATTGAGGGCTAATGGTCTGGCCCCTTTAAGAGAAGGTGTAGAAATAAGAGAAGGTTTAATCCTACTAAGACTAATTTTGTTTTTCTGTCTCCAAGAGACAGAGGACCCTATGCACTGCTCCAGCAGGCAGAGGGGCGGAGAGCAGCCTCTAAAAGACTGCGTCCGCTCTTGCAAAAGGCATCAAGGGAGTGCGTGGGCTCAGGGACCCTCAGTTTAAGGTGACAGCAAACTGTCAGGTTTGCTGAAATCCACCTCAGAACACATTCATTCTCCTGTTGAATTGCCCTGACAGAGTCCTTTCCTCCAAAGAAGTTTGTCCTTCCTGTCAGAGCCTGGAGAACGGGGAACAGAACTGGGGCTTTATGAGTGGAAAAGTAATGGGATCCTCAACTCCTAGCACTTAAAATCACCCACTGCCAAGAGATTTCAGTGAGTCGGTGAGCAAAGAGATTTGCCGCCGCCATAAGCGAAGGATCGCCACTTTGGTTTGCAGTGGGGTGGTAGAAGTAGATTTAAGATCTGATTTGAAAGACAAAAGGATTTTTAATTCTTCATACCTGCTTGAGTAAGATGAGAGAAATACGTATTGGAGAAAATAAACGGGAAACTATCACGTTCTCTCATCCTCCACGCTTCATCTGCGCAGTCTAACTTGGAAACTCTTGGAGCAGAGATCACAACTGAAACAAGTAGGACCTTGGCCTCCAGCATCTGAGAATCTGAACAGCCGCTGCCCAATTCCCAGCAACAGCCACTGCCCAGTTCCCAGCTAGTTTCCACCGTGCTAAATAATCATGAAATTCAGGCAACGAATAAACCACCGTATTGCATTTTGCAAATCCTAGGTCTCCAAAATGTGCAAACCTTAGCTCATGCAAGGAGTTGTTTTTAGGGAGGTTGTGTGGTTGTTTGTTTATTAGACAGATCAGTGGAGAAGAAAGAAGCGGGATTGTTCAACCCCAGATTATTTTTTTTAAAACAAAGGTTGGGGAAAGGATAAAAGGACGCAGTAGACAAAAATAATCAAATATGGAAGAAAGGATGCAAATTAAACAGGCTTGGAAGGAGTTAGTAAGGTGCAAGCAAGACAGAGAGACTAAACTAAAGTTAATTACTTTTGACACGATCAGATCATCTGGTTGCATTTCAGGCTGCGTGCACTCTAGGCTGGCCAGCATGAATGGCGAGGGAAAAGAAAGTAACTCTCCCCTCTAGGTCCCTTTGCCAAGTCTGGGCTGCGCGCTCTGTCCGAGATCCCTCTTTCTTTGCGCAGAGAGAGAGAGGGGGAGAGGAGAGAGAAACACAGTTAACCACCTGTCAGGGCTGAGGACACAATAAGGCAGCCCCCAAAAGAGCTTTTCATGCATGCGTAATATATTTGTTCAGCTATTCACTTAATGAAGCTGATAAATGTGATGCGAAACAATAGTCAAGTTAATCTATTTAGTAAAATGTTTTGAGACTCTCAGGCGATGTTAAGGAGGGTAGTGTGTTCGGGGACATTTTCATTTCAATACGCTCATCTCTCCCCTCTTAGGGGGGTTTCAAGCAACCTATGTGAATATAATTTCTTATAAATGTGTCTTTAATGGGTTTAATTCACCCTTGCCAGCTGTTTTTTTAGCTATTTTGTAAGAGCAAAACAAACGTGCCAGGCTTGGAAGGCTAGTTAAAATTAGTTTCGGTCACTGGGGCCAAGCTATATTTCCTGCAAACCATCTGCTTGATTGGCACAATAGAAGGATTTTCAAGAAAAGGGGGGATCTAGAAGAGCTTTGAACGAACCAACAGTTACTGTTCCTTGTGCTTGAATTCTAAAGGTGAAGCCTTAGGTGTCTTAATATAGCTTCGCCCCCGCAGCCTCCATTCAAGCCCCCGACGAGGTCGATAAGCATCGTTAGGGAGCTTGGACAAGCCGGGGCCGGAGCATCCCTCCCGCCGCCGCTGCCCCCTCTCCGGGAGAAAAGAACAGGGGGGGAAAAAAACAAAACAAAACAAAACAAAAAGAACAAAAACCAAAAACCAAAAGAAGCAAAGAAACCGAAAGGCGAACGCGCACCCGCACGCCTCCTCCGGAACCCGGGCGGAGGAGAGGCGGCGGGGCTGCGGCGGGGCTCGCCGGGCTGGGCGCTCGCCGGCTTGGCGAGAGCGGGCCGAGGGTGGCTTTCACCTGGCTGCGGGAAAGAAGCCGCGGGGACGGGACCGGCCGGGCTCCCCCCGCGGGGAAAGGCTCGGGGGAGCGTCCCGCGTGGGGCCGGGGCAGAGCCGCGGCGGTGATTGAGACGTCCCGGGCGGGGGGCTGCGGGGAGAGGGCCGGCGGCCCCCAGCCCCGCCGCCGGCCCAGCCCAGCCCAGCTCCTCGCTCTCCGGATTTGGAGTGCTGGCTCTCCCAATTTCATGCGGATTACCAGCCTCGGACCGGGACACACGCAGGCTTCAAGCCCTACCCCCCGCCCCCGACCGGTTTGGGTTTGCGTTTTTGGTTTGTGGTTTTTTTTTTTTCTCCTTTTTAAGCGACAAAGAAAGCGAGTGACTTTTAAGAAATAAATTTGAAGATAACGACATTAAAATGAATGGCAGGAAGCACAAAACGGCATGAGCATAGGTCAAACGGCATTAGTCACAGGTTTTATCCTGAGACATTAGAATTCCCTTCTCTTAAATGATCACCGCCTTTGAAAAGAAACTTCCAAAGGAGATCACTTAAAAGAAGATCCTTTCGTCTGATTTCTTGGTTTCTTATGGTCTATCTTCCCTTTCAATAGATGTCTAGTCCCTTTTGCCTTGGTGCTTAAGGAATTCTTTACGAGTGTGCTCAGACGCCCCGCAAGGAACCGGGTCCACGTGTGCCCCAGCATGCGTTTGACCCAACCTTCCCGAAAATGTCAGACCCTCTTTTTTAAACCAGAGAAATTAGCAGCAGTTGGTCTATAGTGAGGCAAAGTGCCCCCAATGTATATGTAAAGAAAGGAGTAAATCATCTCAAAGGAAACGTATAATGACTGCAAAAAACGAAGTGTTCTGGGATCCGCCCGGGCTGCTCCGAGACGCCGGAGCTGCCTTGGAAAACGCCGGGGCGGGCGGGCAGGGGAGAGAGAGGGGATGGGGGGACAAGGGGGTGCTAATCAATTATTTTATTGGGAAAACCCTGTTTGCTCTTTCCATTCGCCACCGTCCCACTCGCTTGAGAAATACCACCTTGAGCGCAGCCACGCGTATAAACGGGCTTGAGACAACCCCGGAGCGCTCGGGGTGGGGGCCAGAGGAAAGGCAAAGCCGGCGCAGGACGGGGCAGCCCCCCCGCTTCTCCCCCGCCAGCCCCGCCGCGGTGCCCGAGCGGTGCCGGCCGGGGCGGGGGGCAGGGGCCGGGGCCCCGCCGCGCTGCCCGCCTGCACCCCCGGAGCCCCGCGGGGTCCGCCCGCGCCCTCCCTCCCTTTGTCCTTTACCTGCTAAGCACCGAGATTAACCAAACTTGGGGGCGGGGGGGGGGGAAACTCCAGCGAGGTTTTATTTCAAAGTGATGCTTTCAGACAAGGGATCTTCCAAGCCAGCCTTCTGCAGATGCTCATCTGCTGGAGGCCGGCGTACGGCACCGGGAAAGCTTGTCGGGATCATACAATTTCGAGGGCTGATTCCGTCCTCTCTAATAAATAACTTTTTGATTTGAATCAAGGGAGAGGTTTAACAGACTTTCTTTCTTCCCTAATGTGATATAAATCGCAGATGCACTTTTATTGAATGGTTAAAGCATCGACATGGAGATAATCAAGACAAAACGTCCGGACAAAAACCATCGAGAGAAATAAAGCTGGTTAATAAGATTTTTGAGAAAGCTTTGTGTTAAAAAGTAAAAAGGGAAAACAGCTGAAGGTGACAGTTAGTTCATGGTTAATAGGATCAAGGCTGCATGGTTGAGCTGCACACTTCTGCTTGCAAAGGTTCAGCCACACCAAAGGGCTGAATAGGGTGCTTTTAAAACATAGGACATTTAACACATCTGTTATAGTCTTTAACAGAGAAATCAGGTAAAACCACTCTCAATAGTTGCTTTCATCACCCAGCTCCAAAAGACATGAACTACACTTGCGCCTATTTCCATGTATGCCGCCACAAACAAAACCTCTCCGCCAGAAAAATCCCTATTTTCTCCTTTTCCGTCGGACGCTGGCATTTGTCCCTCCACCGAAGCGAGGGGACCTGGGGCTCCGCGGCGCCGGGCTGAATCCGCCGCCGGGAATTCCGCGCAGGCACGCAGCTCAAAAGCCACTTCAGGTGAATTTGCCGGCGTCGAGAAGGCTCCGAGCCACCGATACCGGTAAAACCGAGCCTAACTCAGACTGCTTTAGCCAAAAGGATCAAAATGCTCCAACATTGCCTTCGTTTTCACGGTCGGCGGGTAGTTATTTCCACTGTTTTTAATGTGGATGAGCTTAAGAGGACCAACGGATTGAGAACCTGAAGGGGCTGCTCTGGTCCCACAAAGCTCTTTTCTACGTTCAATGTTCAGATTTTCTCGGAGCAGAGTTCTTGGCGGCTACAAGAAGGCTGACAGGGCGGGCCGGGCCGGGCGGGCCGCCCGCCTGACCACACGCACAAGGCTTGCGAAGCTCGGGTCCCGAGAGCCCAGCCTAACACCCCAGCCCAGCCTAACACCCCAGATTCGCTTGGTATCGGACCTTTGACGTGCAGATAGAAAAATAACCCCGACCACACGCGCAAATTTTGCCGCAAACTGATAGATAGCAGGGGGCAGAACGCGCTCAAACCGCGATGGGGTCCCCGCTCCGAACATTTGTTCCCCTCAGCAGAGCTTGGTTCCACGTTTTCCAATTTGTATTTTCCATTCCACAAAACCCGTCCTTTTCTGAGAGCCCGCAGATAAGTTTATATGAATATTTATTGATTTATTTCCTAAACTCAGCAGGGGAGCGGCAAATAAATTTAGTGCTTTCTTTAAATAATTCCCTTTCGACGAGGCAAGATGTCATTCGAAACTTTTAAATAGGCATTTAATTAGCCTGTGTGTGTTGCCTCTGAACAAAACCCTGCTGGGAGCCTTTGGAGCGCTGTATTCCAAAGAGGCGGTCAATATGCAAAATTGATGACTACACTTTCTTTGTGGCGGGGCCATTGTGCCCCGGTTGCTTATGAAGTCTAATCCAATCATAAATTGCAGCCCCGGACCAATGGAGAAGCCCGGAGCTCGCCCTGAATGAAGCTCAAGTGGAGAACTTTGTTGAACCCCATTGTTGGGGCTGTCACTTTTGAAAGAGCCTCAGCGGGGCTGACCACTATAAAACCCATCGTCCAGGAGGAAGGGGCAGAGAGAACCCCGCCAGGCTTGCTAGCTGGATCTTTACTAAACGAGGTTTTGCAAAGCAGAAAACAAAAGCAAAAGCAAACAAACAAACAAAGGAGCGGCCCCAGCCCCGCTCCGCGGACGGCCCCGGCGATGATGTTCCCCAGCCTCATCGCCCCGCCGGCCGTCTACCCCAGCCTCCTGCGCCCGACTCCCACCCTCACCTTGCCTCAGTCGCTGCAGTCAGCTTTTTCCAGCCATTCCAGCTTCCTGGTGGAAGACTTGATCCGGATCAGCAGGCCCACCAGTTACCTGCCCAGGACTGCCCCCCCGCCCAGCATGTCCCCCCCAACCTCGGCGGCCAGGACGGACTCGGGGACGCCGGAGCTCACCAGCTCCACCGCCGCCGCCGGCTCCAGGAGGATCTGTTCGCCGCAAACTTCCAGCAACGACTCCACTTTCCTGAAGTTTGGAGTCAACGCCATCCTCTCCTCCGCCCCCCGCGCCGGTAAGCGGCCCGCTCCCGGCCCCCGCCGGTCCCTGGCTCCCTGCAGGAGGGGGGCGGCGGGGGGAGAGGGGTTAGGAAAGGGAGGGAGGACCCAGTGCCGAGCTGCGGAGCCCTGCGGCAGCGCTCGTAGTTGGTAAGGACGAGGGGGAGCGCCGGCAGGCTGCTAGCCCGGCTCCGCCGCCTCCGGAGCGGCCGCGGGGCGGACGAGAGGAGCGGGCGGGGAGGGGGATCCCCACAGGCGGGTCTCCTGACCGGCTCTGCCCCCCCCCCCCCCCCAAGTGCCGCTTTGCTGGCAAAACCATGGCAGCAAAAATGCCGCTTTTCCTAGGCGGGTTCCGAGCTCAGTTTGGCTCTGTTTTTTTGGGAAAGAAATACCGCGTTGGTCCCCGGACCAAGCGACAGACCCAGCCGTGCCGTCGGTCGAGGCCAAGTCAATTACTTAATTTAATTTTATTTATTTACTAGAAACTTCCCCTGCGTTGCTTCAGAGCGTCCCTCCAAAGACTTTCTCCTTTCCGTACTTTGAAGGATCCTTCCAGCCCTTTATCAGATCTTCCTATTTCCCAGGTAGGTCTTTAAAAGCCCCCCTCTCGCTCCGGGCGGACCCCTCCCCTCCCGCCCCGCTCCCGGTGATATTTCTCCGTCCCCCGTCCCCCCCCGGGGGTTATGCTCCAGTTCAGAGGTTGGCGGGAGTACAACATTCAACCATCAGTCGCGCCAATTTGATGCCCGATTTAGCACAGGCAGTGACTGCCTGACATTCCCTGCCCGCTCCCCCCGCTGATCGGCAAATTAGCCGGGATTGTCACGGTCCCAAGGCCAGGCGGGTCCCGTCCCCCCCCCCTCCCCTCCCGCCCGGCGCCTTCCCCCGCCGCCGCCGCTTTCAGCACCACGCGGGGAGCGGTCAGCTCCCGCCGCCGCCGCCCGCGCAGCTCCCGCGCAACGCTCCGCGCAGGCGGAGGGAGGAAGGGTGGGAAGGAGCCCCCTCCCCTGCAAAGCTGCTCTCCGCCCTGTCCCCCGCCTCCCCCCCCCCCCCCCAAAAAAATAAACCTTTCCTCCCCCGCCGGGTCTCTGGAGGATCGAGCGCACCGCGGGCAGGGCCGGGATTTCCCTCCTCCACCGCGTACCGACCCTCCCCTCCTTCTCCTTGGGTCTGTCCCACTGCCATCGCTTACTCGGCGAGACCGTCAGTGGGATTCAAACGACATGGTCTGGGGGAGAAAGCAGGCTGCGAGGGGATGATTCTTACAGCGCTGAAGCGTTATGATGCAGAGAGAACAATTAAAAAAAAAAGAAATCTAATTACACAAACAAGCTATTAATTTAAAAAGAAAACAGGGAAAGGGAGAGAGGAAAAAAAAATAACCCAAGCTCTTCCATTCATCCTCCGGATAATGGAATTTGCTTCCTTTCTCCAGCATGTGAATGGCCTAACAAAAACAACTTGAGCTTTATAAATAGCTTTTCATGTCCATTTAATGAAAATGATTTGGGGAAAGAGACGATTGTGCCATCAGTATTCTCCCGAGGAGCCTGGCATGCCGTTGTGTTTAGTTTGAAAGTGTAAATCTCTTTTGTTCCAATAATATATGGCGTTAGCTGCTTGTCCTCAGTCTTTTTCTGTTAGTTCATTACTACACAATTACCATTCACGCTTCATTAGCATCTCTGTCTCTCTTGGGGAGGTTCCCCCCCCCCCCCTTTTTTTTTTTTTAAGGCGAAACTCTGCCCTTTTTATCATACCAATGCCATTGGGAACCAGGCGATGTGCTAATTAGCTGTTACTTTTCATGTTTTCGGATTCAACCCTCCAACTTTGGGGGGGGGAGAGATTAATATAAAAAGATGAATACTGATTGATCAAAACTGCATCTGAAGAGAAGCGGTTTTGTTCGGAATCAGAAAAGTCCTCATTTTCATCTCGAGCATAATAAAGCGTCTGAAATGATAAAAGCGTCTGAAAAAAATCCAATGCTTCTGAGCGGGAGGGAAAGCTTTTTTATTATACCTCTATCTTAGCCGGTACGCCTCGCTTTGCCTTTTCAGGCCGGAGACCTTTGAATCTCCCAACAAAACCGGCCACTATTGATCCATTTTACACGTTTGAGTTGATAGATCTAATCCCAGTGATCACTGGCTGAAAGGGGGGTGCTTAGTTAAGCCTAAAGCTCCTTTTCACGGCCCCAGGTTGATGGGTGCCCACCCGAAGGGCAGGGAGGGGGGCAGCGGGGGCCAGTCCCACTCTGCTCAGCCCTGTGTGTGTCCCCCACAGCCACCTCCACCGTGGTCCCCATCCCAGGCACCTTCTCCTGGCCGCTGGCTGCCCGCGGCAAGCCCCGCCGTGGCATGCTGCGCCGTGCCGTCTTCTCCGACGTGCAGCGCAAGGCGCTGGAGAAGATGTTCCAGAAGCAGAAGTACATCAGCAAACCCGACAGGAAGAAGTTGGCAGCCAAGCTGGGCCTCAAGGACTCACAGGTGAGAAGGGGCACAGGGTGGGGAGGGCAGAGGGGTGTGGGGAGCTGAGCCCCCCACCCCTCAGCTCAGCTTGAGGGTAAGGGAGGAAAAGAGGACAGGAGCAGGGAGAGCTGCCCACCACCAGGAGGAAGCCCAAAGCAAGCTACAGGGCCATGAGCATCAAGGGAGCCAAGAGAGCAGCATGACTGGGTGAGTAGGACAGGATAGACGATGGCCTTATTGCCCCCCAGCCCCTCTCGTAGGGTCCCCAAAGGTCAGGATCTGTGGTTCCTGTTAGCTTCAGTATGGGCATGAGCAGGGTTTCAAGGGTGCAACCAAAAGGCTTTTCCTGGTCCCTGTGAGCTTCAGTATGGGCATGAGCAGGGTTTTGCAAGTGCAACCAAAAGGCCTTCCCTGGTCCCTGTTTTACTGAACCATTTCATTTCTGTGTTGCTTCCCCCCACCTCAGGTGAAGATCTGGTTCCAGAACAGGAGGATGAAGTGGAGGAACTCCAAAGAAAGAGAGCTCCTCTCATCTGGTGGCTGCAGAGAACAGACCCTACCCACCAAGTTCAACCCTCACCCAGACCTCAGTGATGTAGGCAAGAAATGCTCAGGAGAGGAGGAGGAGGAGGAAGTTCCCCCCGTGTGCCCACCCAGCCCCCGGCATCCCTTAACCTACCACCAGTCCCCAGAACATCTACATTTGAGGGACAGACTGGACTCCCAGATGTCTCCTTCTCCATCCCATTCTAGCAGCCCCAGCAAACCTTCAGACTTCTCAGACTCAGAGGAAGAAGATGATGAAGGGGAAGAGGAAGAGGAGGAGATAACAGTCTCTTAGATCACCCTGCCTGCCCCTACCATCACATGGGGACATTGCAAAGATGTAAATAAAACAGAGTGCTATAAATTGAAGAGGTGATGTCCCACCCAAACGTCCACATACTTCTCCAGTGCAGGTTCTTTATCACATAGCTGCAAGACTTTCTACTTATAGGTATTCCTTATTTTTTTGCCCCATGTGGCGGTTTTCATATTCATAGCATCTGCTAACCTTTTCATAGCTCTCTCTGCTTAACAATCAACATTTGCTCAGTTAGCTGCCGCCTTCTGAAAGCAAGCAACAGGCAGCTCCTTGCCTTATAGCAGGGAGGAAAGTATAGCCTGTTAAAAGGGAAACTTTTTTCCCCCAGATAAGAAACAACAAAAAATACAATATAGATGCTATGGCCATTTTTACTACCTTTCAAGTGAATTTCCAGCTACTATTAAGATTTCAAAACCCTTAAGACTGGTCTGATCCAGCTACCCTTTCCTCCAAAAATAAACAACCTTATTGAGGGACACAGATCAGACGCTGCCTCCCTCCTCACCCCGAATAGCATGACACTTGTGCAACAGACCCATTGAAACCCCTGGAACGACTTCTAAGGTATAATGTAAGTGTGCCTTGGGTAATGGAGGCCTTATATATTTATATGTTTTTTCATTTTAATTTATGCATCAATAGTATATTGGAAGCACTGCCTAACCCACCTTTTTGCCCACAGGCCTGTGCTTATTTTCCACTTTGCTTCTGCTATCCATGATGTGGACAGAGGAAGGTGGATATGCCTCTTTGATTTTTGACTGAACTTTGCTGTCTTTGCACAGCTTATATGAACTGTACACTATTTTGTACACTTACTCTGTATGGATGTTTTATACCAAGGTTATTGTGAATGAATATAACAATGGCTCAACAAGATTTCTTTCCTTTTTTTAATTAAATGATGGCTAAACTACAGACAAATGTAGCTGTTTAATTGTGTAACTTATAAAGAAACACTTTTATTTTGTATTTTACCATGTACAGACTTTAAATATGTATATATAATAAAGCGAATGATTGTCAAATAAAAAAAAAAGTAGATTTCCAAGTTTGATCATTCAGTAATACTTGGTTCTGGTTTACAGGTTGTTGTAGGTTGTGTCTCAAGCCAAACAGGAAAAGAAAAAAAAACTACCTTTATCAACGGGACAGTGATTCAATAAGAATTTTTCCGCTTCAAATTAAATAACCTTACAACAATATCTATCTGCCTTTTAACTAGGGAGCAACCCGACCTAAGGATTAAAGATTTTCTGCAGTTAAAATGAATACAGGTTCTCCCTCCTTGCACTGAAATGCAACTTAATTTCTGCTGATGTTGCCCCGTGCTCCCCTCTAAAGCCCTTCTGACTCTCCTCCTTCCTTCCAGTTATAGCCCAGGTAGGTCAGGGTGTGGACACTTGCCCTGCATCAGCCTGCTAAGATACTACAGTTTGTAAACTGCGAGCGGGGAATTAGAATATTCTTACAGAGTAGAGAAACAGAATGGAAGAGAGAGACTTAAGACAACTCTTCAGCCTTAAGTCCAGTCAAGGATCACTTCTACAATGCAAGGCAAATCCATAATTACCCGCACATGTTTTTAGATACAAAGGCACACTACAGAAATGTTCATGTTTTCCTGTTTGCATACAGCTAGCAGAGTTCTGCTGAAACAGAGATTTCATTACAAAATTCGCTTATTTTCCAATCCACAGACTCCGACTGATGCCCACCACTCACAACAACTTGCCAAACCAAAAGAAATAAAGGCAGCAGACTTCACCTGAACACAGCTATCCCTGTATGCGCCACTTCCCTGTGCTGCCACAGCCACAAGAAAAGGCCTGAAAGGGAGAAGAGAATAATTCCAGTTGGAAGGGACGTATAACCACCATCTAGTCCAACTGCCTGACCACTTCAGGGCTGGCTAAAAATTAAACCATGCTCTTAAAGGGCATTGTCCAAAAGCCTCCTAAACACTGCCAGGCACGGGGCATCAACCACCCCTCTAGGGAGCCTGTTCCAGGTCTTTAGCTACTTTCCAATTAGGTAATTGGACACAGCTAAACTGGGACACACAGCCACTTTCATCATCTTCTACCCCTCTAAGACCTTCTAGCCATTAGCAATTGATAACACACACCTGAGACAGGGCAGAGAAAGGATAAGGCACAGACAGTATATATCCCACAAAACACAAAAGAATATGAAACAGCATGAGGGTTTGTTGGGTTTTCTTTTGTTTGTTTGTTTTAAAAAAGCTTTTCCAAAAAAGCAACCCATATCCCAAGCATACCTAAAAGGTCACACAAACATGCATTAAACAGCAACTAGCACAACCTACCCGAGTGCTCATCCGGGCTCAAATGAAAGATCTGTTATGTGTATTGTCAACAGCCTATATACTAGAGGATGTGTAGTTATCCATCTATTGACTCTTTAAATGATAGAGCACTCCATGACAATTACTTATAACTCAAATTTTACTAGTCCAGTAAACATAAGACCACAGTTAAGTAACCTATAAAGACAGACCTAGTTCAAAACATGTCTTTTGTTTTAAAATTTATGGGCTACTCCAGAGACCACAGGTACCATCACACATACCATAACAATCAAGAAAGGATCATGTTCAAAACAAGAACAGATACCATTGACCCATAGTCCCTCCTGATTCAGTGTTCAACAGAAGCTACTAGTCATCTTACACCCTCTGCTCTTTACAGCTTGCCTGCACTTGGAATGTTACCAAAAACAATTATTTCAGACTACTCCTTTCAGCATGAGCGCTATTACATCTTATTCTGCTATGCAAATACGCTTACTAAAGAAGAAATAACCCGGAATTGCCATTTAACAGGGGAAAACCCTTACCTGCAACGTTACATATATCATCTTACATGACATATATCAATCTTACTCTTTTTTTTTTTCCCTCTGCTCAAGGATCTTTTCTTACAGCAAAAAGAACATTGTATGACCATCAAGCACAACCATTTGAGATTCAGTGATAACTTAATATGAAATTAAAGAGCTGGTTTTGTTTTTACTTACCAACAGCTGCCAGACCTCATCTGTAGCTTACAGGAAAAGAGTCTCCTTCTCAAAGGCTTCCATTTTATACCCTGGGTGGTGAAGCCAGAGTTCACAGCTACCATGCGATGGCTGATGCAGGACACCTGTGCCAAGGGAAGGCCTGCGGAGGTAGCTACCCTTTCTGAGGTCTTATGTCAGAAGCATAAATTCATTCACTTGACTCAAATGTGGAGAGATTCCAGTTGCTTTAGGAGGACCTGCTGAAAATTGGGCTTGTTCCTGGTGTGCAGGACACTGGGTGTATTTCTAAGAGCAAAACATTTCGTAATTTGCTGTTAACATAGAGTGTTACAGGCCACCTCCCCCTGTTTCCTGAAGCTTGCTAATCTAGGCTAACACAAAACTGCTGGCCCCTGGATGTTATTTATTTATTTGTTAATGCAGCTCTCTGTATGCTTTGGGAAAGGAGGAAAAGTGATCAGAAGCCTTTTCTGCCTCCATGGAGGTGGCAAGATTTCCATGTTGACTAGTAGCATCCACAGTTTTTGAAACTCTGGAATAAAGTAATCCTATATGTCATGCACTCCCATAACAACTGCTGCTTTATGATATTTAAGTGCTCTTTTTAAAGATACAGTGTCCCAGAGAGGTCTTGTATGTCTAGTTTTCCTTCTCACAGCCAGGATGGAAATATCTGACACTGGGGAATGGGAAAGACGAAGAGATTTATCTTTGGTGACTGTGAGCTCAGGGCAGCAAATTCTCAATTATTTTATCCCTTAAGAAACCAGCTGGTTCAACATCTGTGCCTGCTGTAACTCTGATCTCCCCCAGCGTGGGAGAGTGGCTTTTGGACAGGGGAAGAAAAGAAAATAAATCCCTTTCTCAGGGAGTCTGTGCTGTTGTTACCTGCAGACCTGTATGGCAGCATCCTCCGCCAGCAGCCCTGGAGCACACCTGGGATGCGTGGGGCCCGCGGTGGCACCCCTCTGCTCCCCCTCCCCAGCTGAAAGGCTGCTCAATCACCACCTTGCACAAGCTGGGGGAGCTGGAAGTGTTTTCACCTGTGCTACAGCCAGGGCAGAGAAGGAAGGCAGCTCCCACACAGCCCCATACCAGGAGCGCTGCGCCAATACTGCTGCACATCCATTGGAAAAACACGGATCCATGCATGTAGAAATCATCTAATAAGCCACAGATGGTAACACTATATGCAGGAAAGCATGTTTATCCCATCTGTATGAAACACTGTCTTTCCTAACAACAGTAAGCAAAAAATCCTCGCCAGCCCCTCCGCGTTTCAGTACTGCAGAGCTTGAGAATGTCACAGTTCAGCAAAAAAAAAAAATTTAAAAAATTGCCTCTTTTGAAGAACACCTGTCCTCCAGGGAAGTGTGAACATTACAATCATCTTAAAGAAATAGAGCCCAAGATGCAAGGCTGATAGTTTCCAGAAGCAACCAGTGCAGGCTGAGGCTCATGAAGAGCTGAACCCCCACCAGTGCTAAACCCCATCCAAAGGAAAACCAGACTTCTTTGAAGAGACCCAGGTTCAGTCCTTAAAAACATTAATGGCATTTAAAAGTCTTTGCCTGGGAAGTTTAAGGTAGAGTTTGACACAACAGCTATGGGCTCTACTATTGTGAAGAGGAGCCAGGCAGGGTCTCACTCCTGGTTGTGTTTCCTCTTCTCCCCTCCCACAGCCCATGCACACGCATAGGCACATAGCTGGGCCTGAAGTGAGCAGTTTGAAGAGCAGAAAAGTGATCAGTTTTCTTGAGTTGCTTTGATTTCAGCTGGGCTCTCACCTGGAACTGCTTACCAGTCCGTCAGAAGTGCACGTGGCAGAAATGCTCAGCGAGGATGGGAAAGAGGTGTAGATGATCATCCCTTCTGCCAGCCCTTGCTATTAAATGATCTTAAAAGTACATCTTTAGGGCTGGTGTATTTTTCAACCAGGATTGAACCTGATCTTAATAATGAAATCCTTCAAACTCCAAAAAACACATGAGCATCACTTTCCCAACTCACATGAGAGGGATATAACACCGGGGAAAGCCCAGCAGAGTAGCCAGGACCTCACAGGAGTGCCTTTACTGAACATGTGCAAGTGCTGGGTGTGCTGCTTTTACCTAGGTTTACCTCCCTTGTAATCAGCAAAGGGTTAAAATACTTCATAGAATCATAGAACAGCCCAGGTTGGAAGGGATCTGGGAAGAGCCTCTGGTCCAGCCTTTCATGGGAAAGGGAGCCTAGATGAGAACTATTACCCTGTTCAATCACATCTTGAGAAAACTCCAGCAATGGGGACTCTACCACGCCCCTGGGGAGGTTGTTCCAGTGAATGATTGTTCTCACTGTAAAAAATGTCTTTCTTATATCAAGATCAAACCTCTCCTGGTGCAACTTGTACCCATCACCCCTTGTCTTCTCCATGTGGCTCCCTGTGAAAAGAAAGCATCCTCTTTGTAACTGCCCTTTAAGTACTGGAATACTGTGACGAGGTCCTCCCCAAGCCTTCTCTTCTCCGTGAGCAGAGACCTAACTGCTTCAGTCTTTCCTCATAGGGCAGGCTCTCTAGCCCTTTGATCATCTGTGTGGCTCTCCTTTGGACCCTTTCCAGGCTGTCCACATTATTTTTTAATTGTGGGGAGCAGAACTGGACACAGTACTCCAGGTGTGGCCTGACAAGTGCTGAGTAAAATGGGATGACCGCGTCTCTTATCTCTGTTAGTAATGTCCCTGCGGATGCAGCCTGGGGTCAGATTTGCCTTCGTTGCACTGCTGGCTCATATTCACCTTGTTGTCCAGAACCTCCAGGTCCCTTTCAGCAAGGCTGCCTCCCAACCACACAGCTCCTAGCCTGTACTGGGCTCTTTGGTTGTGTCGTCCCATGTGCAGGACCTTGCACTTGTCTTTGTTAAACTTCACACTGCTCTTGCTAGCCCGCTCTTCCAGCCTGTCCCGGTCTCTCTGTAAGATGGCTTTCTTTGCTGATGTGTCCACCTCACCACCCAGTTTAGTGTCATCGGTTAGTGAGGGTGCTTTCAGTCCCATCATCCAGAAGATGCTGAACATGGGGCCCAGTAGTGATCCTTGAAGGACCCCACTTGTGACAGGCTGCCAGCCTGAGTAAAACCTATTGACCACCACCCTTTTAGCCAGTTTCCTAATTTATCACCCAGCCAATCTGTATTTTGCCAGTTCGTCCAGGAGAGGGCCGTGGGAAACAGTGTCAAATGCTTTGCTGAAGTCCAGGTAAACAACACCTACTGTGCTCCCCATGTAGACAAAAAAATGTTATTTTATTGTAGAAGGTGATCATGTAAGTCTGGCATGATTTGCCTTTGGTAAATCCATGCTGGCTTTTCCCAATCACCTGCTTTATTTGGTTTTATAATGGTTTCCGGGAGGTCTTGTTCCATTACTTTCTCAAGGACTGAAGTAAGACTAATGGGCCTGCAGTTTCCTGGGTCCTCTTTTGGGCCCTTCCTGCAGATAGGTTTGACATTTACCCTCTTCCAGGCATCAGGGGTATCCCTGATCTCCACAACTTTTCACAGATTATAGAGAGTGGTCTTGCAACAATATATCAGGCACTTCTCTTAACACGCTGGGGTGGGTTCTGCCCAGGCCCATACATAGATTTACGCTGGTTGAGCCTTTGCAAGAGGCTGCAGACCAGCTCTCCTCCACTACTGGTAGATCGACACATAACATTGTTGTAGCTATTTGAGCCTGTGCTCTGGGGTCCAGCTATGCTGGTAAAGACAGGGGCAAAGACAGTCCTGAGAACCTCTGCCTTGTCAGCATTATTTGTAACTAGTTTCTCTGCCCTGTTTAGCAATGGACCTATGCCTTCCCTGTGCTTCTGCTTACTGCTCATGTAGCTGAAGAACCTGTGCTTGTTGTTCTTGACATCTTTGGCCAATTCCAGTCCTAGCTGAGCCTTAGCCTTCCTGACTGCATCTCTGCATGCCCCAGCAAGGTTCTTGTAGTCCTTAATGGGTATTTGGCCACCTTCCCATAGCCAGTATGTGTCTTTTTTCTGCATTTAAGCACCCAAAAGCTCATTGCTAAGCCAAAGTGGTCTCTTGTTCTGCCTTCTTTCTTTCCCTTTGTAGCGGATGGTCTGTTCTTGTGCTTCCAGGAGGCTGTTTTGAGTAACATTCAGCACTCACAAGCTCCTTTGCCCTCCATGGATGCTCCCCTCGGACTCTCTCACAGCTGGGCTCTGAGCATATTGAAGCTGGCCTTTCTGAAATCCAGGGTCTTTGTCCTACTACTGGTCTTCAGTGTGCTTAGCAGGATCTTTTAACTCCACAACATTATGATTGCTGTACCCAGGGCTACCACTGATAGTTATGTTAGCAAGTCTTACTAAAAGTCTTACTTACTTAAAAGTAAGTAAGTAAGTCTTTTATTGGTTTGTGAGGAGTTAATCTAGTGATATGCTGTTCCTAGTCGGCATGTCCAGCATCTGCAGCAGGAAGCAGTCCTCAGTGCCTTCCAGGAACCTGATGGATGACTTGTGCAGCGCTGTGCAGAAATAGATTGATTTAACAGTCAAGACTGATGGGGGGAGTGGGCAGAGAGTGGGAAGCTGAAAACAGTGGAATAACATTGCCAGAAATACTGTTGTGGATGAGGTTTAGTGGCTCACACAGCTCTGAGCTTACAAGGTTGTTCCTCCCTCACAGGGCTTGGGCTTTGTGTCCTAACATCTGTTTTGCACTGGGTGGTGCTGGTTCATTAGGATCCCAGTAAGAAAGGCAGTTGGATTCAGTGAGGTATCAAAGTGCTATTTATTAGAGCTAACACTGAAAAATGAGAATAGCGTAGGTAATTTTATGTCCCTTTGGATGGTGGGAACCCTGAGTGGTGTATCATCGAAGGGGCCTCCAAGCCACACAGCATGCTGGTCACTCTCCATCCATAAGTGTGGTCATTGAGCTATTATAGGATTTCTTTTTTTTCTTACAAGAAAACAATTCTATTCATCATTTCTGCTGTCAAGCAGAAGGGATGTACTTATGAGAACTTCTTGCTGCACGGTTAGATGAAGGCAAGGACACGCAGGTGGCTTATTCCCGGTACCCAGCAGGAGCTGCCTGCAGGCTCCTCTGTTAGAATGAGCTGGCTGAGTTTATCCTGGGGACAAGGGATCTGTGCAGCACAACACAGGCCTGACGGCCAGGCTGGTCTCGCAGTGTAGGGCAGGACAGCACAGGCCTGGGCACACTCAGGTTAACTGCTACGTGGATCACCAACTCCTTGATGTGCAATGGTCTTTCAGTCAGGATTGCTACAAGACCTCACTGGAAGCACGACCTCCTCCCATCTGCCTGTGGATCCCATCTTATGTTAAGGTCCTTCATGTTATCCCAAAAGCGGGGTCGTTAGCCCGGTGTGCAGATGCCGGTTACACACAGAGCTGAGGTATTTTATTCCCTTCGTATTTGTGGAAAGATGGGTGCTAGGTGGCAGTTCCACAAATCCACACATCTTTGTACAACTACAGCATATTTATCCTGCTACATGATGAGTATAAACCCTCCCAAATTTACACTTATTCGTTAGTGATTAACTTTTCATACACTATTGGTTTACTGTATTTAAATTAGCCTTGCTTGCTATGGAAATTAGCACACATGCTCCTTTGGGGGGGGGGCAAGTCTTTTTGGTCCTGAATTGAGTCGGTGGTCGCGATCTCCCCTCGCTGCATTTACCTTTCACCCAGTTACTGCAGTTCTATCAGACTTCATGTTTTTCTGGCCGCCATCCAGTCTTTGGCGCCAAGATGTTCCCTTTTATCAGTCTCTTAGCTCTTCTTCAAGGGTATAGTTGTTAGTTTTCCACGGTTCATTAATGAAACAAATACTTTCATATCTTTTAGCTCCTTCCCAGATTTCTTTCTCAGAGCACAGGTGGTTTGTAGTTTTGCTCAGTGGAAAATTCCACTTTCTGTGAGATATGATTCAGACCTCCTAATTGCCCAGCCCCACATGGATGAGCTTCTTACAGGAGCAGGGGGAGGAGTTACCCATTACCTTTGGCTAAGCAGCCAGAGCACAGTCTCCATCCCCTGTAACTGCCTCAGTCTCCTTGAGTCTCCAGCAAAGGAGCAAATCAAAAGTATCTGTGTATCTGAGCAACCTGATCTACTTGAAGATGTCCCTGCTCATTATGGGGGCGGGGGGGAGAGGGCTGGACTAGAAGACCTTTAAAGGTCCCTTCTAACCCAAACCATTTTATGATTCTATGAATCAGTGATGAAGGAAGGAGAGAGGAACATGGATTTTTGTGTGGCTAAGCAAATGGAGATGTCAATGGGGAAGTATTTGCCTACAGTCAGTCCCACTGCCATTGGCAGAGATAGGAGTTGTCCTCAGCTGCTGTGCTCTGCTCTAACCCCCAAAAGTCTTCTCCTGATAAACAAGGAGGGGGCAGGAATGACTGTGGGCTTATAGGGTCCATGGGCAGCTGCTCCTCTCCTGCCAACACACTGCAAATGTGTGCTATGAAAAGCAACCTCATATGGGTCCTCCCTGTGCCAAATGTGGTTATAAACTGTGGAGCAAGGAGAACCAGACTGATTGTCCACATCAAAAGCTAGAATCCAATGAAGAATAGGTGTCTCCACACCGTGAGTGACTACTTCAAGATACCAATGGAAGAGGTCAGTGGAAGGTGAAGGGTGTAAGTACACGTCACAGGCTGCGGACTGACTTCATAAAATGACTCCAGGGAATTTCCCTTTCCATTGCAGAAAGGAAGTCAGCACTGATCCTACGGCACTGAGAAATGATGAGGTGGATCCAGGAAGGATATAAAATAAGAATGAAATAGAATGTTAGAAACAGAAAAGCAGGGCAATAAAAGTTAAAGAGAGGATGAGGTACAGGGAAAAAAATGTGAAGATGAGCATACAAGACAGTGCACAGAGCAGAGAAGAACAAGAACATGGGGAAGGGATGGGGCAGCCAAAAAAGGAAAGGGAAGAGCTTCTGAGAGAGATTAAGCATTTTGGTGCCAGTCCAGTATTGATTCAAACATTGTCCAAGATCAGGGCTAGAGTGTTTTCCAGGGCCAATTCTAAAACATGTAATTCTGCAAATCAAAGGAAGTTTACAGAATACAGAAAAATCTGCTTGAGAGCATGTCCAAAACTACTCTGCCTCTGGAAAATTGCTGTGGAGGGACAGACAAAGACCACATTACAGAAGTTCAGCTCTGAGTTACAGTTTGCACTGCTGCGTTATTAAAAGTGAAGACTGCTTTTAGATTAAACTAACTTGAATGCAGATCATCAATTTTCAGCAGATTTTTCAAAACTTTTTTTTGATATTGATCAATCTGTCCTACCAACATTAATAGTTCAAATGAGTGAGTAGAGGACAAGATAACTACAAGGAACTGTCAAAAAAGCAGAAATATGAATAGAAAACAGTGTCCAGGAAAAAAAATTACTACTGTTGAGAATTATCCCTTACACTTTAAGTGCAGATGTTTTTGGATTTATCCTTTCTGAAAAGAGGGTGCTTTTTTTTCGAGTTAGAGCATTTATTTGAAAGAAAGGAGAATAGATCCCTACGTGTCCTTACTGACCAACATAAATTTATTACTGTATAATCACAGTGTCTCTATCAAATAGGTGAAGAGGAAATTGTAATAATGTGTGGAACTGAATTGCTTAATGCTCTGAAGCATTCTTCCTTTAAATCAATTTGCCAGCAATGAGAATAGTTTGAAAGACCTATCAGAGCAATTAAGACCTCTAGATGGCCTCTTACTTACGCTGGGGCACACACACAATCTAGAGCCTGCCTTGAAGATCATCATGGTGCCAACAATACTCTGCCTTGGCAAAGTTACCAGAAAAATTCTGTCATGTTCTTTCTGCAAATGAAAAAAACAATGTCATGGTTTTATTGTAAGTGAGAAGTCTGATCTGTCCAGGATCACCAAGTTAAGTACTCCTAGGAGTTCCCCATCCCTGGAAACATTCAAGGTCAGGTTGGATGGGGCTCTGAGCAACCTGATCTAGCTGAAGATGTCCCGGCTCATTGCAGGCGGGTTGGACTAGATGACCTTTAAAGGTCTCTTCCAATCCAAACCACTCTATGATTCTATGAAGTTCATTCTGCAAAGCATGTTCAGTGTAAGCCCAACATACGTTGCCATGTGCAGCCCTTGTAACCAACAGGGATTATTTCTCTTGAAAAAGAAGCTGGCACCAGCTGGTATCAGGACACATCCAGCCTGCTGGCCACGTATGACTGACTGTCAGCTTTATGCAGAGATACTCTAAATGGATAGACCAGTCTTGTCTTAAGCAGGTCTTGATGGGTATGTGTGCAACATCAGCTACGGGAGAGAATCGTATCGGTGTAGTCCCTCTGCTAAATTTCCTCCTGGATGTGGGTAAGGGCTGTTGGCATCTTTTCACAAGTACTTATAAGAAGCCAATAAAACCAAGAACTGAACTCCACAATCTTCAAATAAAAAAACAGAAAATGTTCATTAAGAAGGGACAAAAAGTTCTGGGAAGCCACAAATCTGAATAAATAAGCATCAATTTTATTGAATCATGAATAATTTAAGACTGGTACAATCATCAGCTTTATTCTCCATGACACAGGGGGTGGGGAAGGGGGAGAAACAGGGAGGGTGAGAAAGGGGAGGCATGATCTCAAACAGACCATTCACAAATTCCAATCCTAAATGAGAACTGAAAATTAAATAGGGAGAGGAGCAAATGGAAAACATCATAAACGTACACAAAATACTCAATTCCTAGTTTTTCTCTTTAAAAATGGCTAGAAAAAATTCATCAAAATGCAGCACTTTTAATCAAATATTTACATTTCTATGTTACAATGAAAAAATGTACATCTTATAGAACATATTTCATAAACTGTTCCACTGGAAACGACTAGATCAAAACAGCAACCTTCCATTTAATATAGACAAAGAAAGATTTTTTTGCTTTGTTTTTCTATTTTTTTTTCCTTGAAAGAAAATTGCCACATTTAGACAAGATTTCATACACATAATATCGAAGTTAAGCATCAACAATGAAATATCAGTTTGCTTCTTCCAAAATGTACAAAAAGGCTAACCAACCCCCTCCCTCCCCTTCCCCAAATAAACCACATCTCATTTATGGCCTGTATCATTCTTGGCAGTTCTGAAGGAAAGAAAATGGTTTATACTTTCAATTTATAACTCAACATGAATGTTGCATAGAATCTTGCATTTCTTTCTTGTTGATTTTTTTTTTTTAAACAAGCCAACTTTGTAAGGAAAAAAAGGCAAAAAAAAAAAAAAAAAGGAAGCATTTTGAAAAAGCCTTAAATGAGAACAAAATCATTTAAAGAAAGACTTAATCTATGAAAAGTCTTGATAAAAACTAAGACGTGTGCACAACAGGTAACCCTGCTTCCCGAAGTTTCAGAAAAGACGCTGAATATTGTGATGCTCAGAATGACTAGCCTACTCAAAATTGCCTCTCTCACTGTAATCCAAGCTAGTGTCAATAAAAACCAATAGAGAACAGAAATGTCTTCCTGAGCTAAAGCACAGGATTAAAAATGAGAAAAAAAAATACCCCCTTCCCCACAAATAAAACACCATTTTAATCATGTCTTATAGCATTCAGTTAAAGGTTAACTGAGAAATTTTCTAGGATATTAAGTCCATTTAAAGCCCTAGCCCTGCAACTGGATTTTTTTACAGGCACGTGCTCTATCTGCATGGATTCAGTTGGGGGATTAGGTACCAAAATTCACAGTAGTAGCAGGTAAAGTCAGTGCTGGGAAGCAGAATTGTCAGGACTACTGGAAAAATTAACCCCTCTCAAACTCATCATCAGCATGCTATGTATTTGATTCCATACAGATTTATCCCATTTTTACAGTACCAAGAACTGGATTAGGAACATTGGCTGAGTAACCCTTAGTATTTCATTCAGTGAAATAATGAAATAGAGTTCATAAGGTTAAAACAGTAACAACACCAAGTTCTTCCCCCCATCATTAAAATATTTAAATTTTTCTTTTACAATATTTTTCTTTAAAAAAAAAAAAGTCATCAGCACTTAAAAGTTGTAACAGGAGCAGATTCAAGACCAGCTCAGTAAGACAAAGTATAGTTATGTTACAGAAAGTCATGAGGTATAATAAAACGATCCTCTCAAGCTGAGTCACAGAAGCATGAACTTGTCTGTTATATTACTTCAAACCCACAAGCTCTTAAAAAAGTGTTTGTAGTAAGCTTTTTCTGTACATTGAAAAACCAGCATATTCCTGTAATTTATTAATGACAGCATTTATTAATAGTTGAAAAGCTTTTTTATTTTCTTCCTGCATGGATAAAACAGCTCTTCAGTGATTTATTAGCTGCAGATTGATATGAACCTGAAAAGTTATCTCATTTCCCTCCTTTTTTGTCACATTTAAACAAATTCTAGTATCTCATACAAACAATATTCACAGCAACTTATGATATTCCAAGAGATGACTTTAGCCCTGTTTCTTTAAATAAAATCCCATAATATACAGCACTAATTTAATCAAACACAATTAGTACAAAATAAGGCATCGCTTTAAAAGTCAGCACCAAAAGATAACTGGAAAGGCTAGTACAAATCACTATTGAGGAGTGACGTTTTTGCTGAGGTACAGCTGACGTGGTGGTGATGGTGGTGTAAGCATTTGCTTCCGTAAAAAGGAAAGTGCAATTCTCTGGGAGGTGTTCTTGTTCCCCAACAGAAGTACAAGCCTTAACACTGATAGTGTAGGTGTGTGCGTTCAGAGAGGAGGAGAAACAAAACCAGGTTCACAGCTCTGCCAAAACTCAAAAGCATGGCCCAGCTAAACTTAAAAGATGCAGTACCTTCCCTCCTTTTTTTCCAGAACTGAATACTGCTAAAATACTTTTTTTTTTTTTTTCAATTAAAAAGAAAAGTCATGGAAGTGAATGTTGTCACCAGAGTAGCACTGGAACTGTCACAAAGCTGAGTTTTAATTAACCTATTTATGGTTGTGCTGATTGGAACAAAACCTCTGAACAAACCCCAAAGTTTTTAGAAAACAGCTGTAACATTTCATGGCAAGAATTAAAACCAGAAATTCCGATTAATCCCTTTTTCAGGGGTGTAGCTCACCTCCGTGTACAGGGCTCCCAACGCCTGTATGCTGCCGAAGGTCCTCTGGAGCTGTAGGACTTCACGGGGCATGGCCCTTTTGCTGACCCCTGCGGAGGAGGGAAACTCACTCTCATCAGTGTAAATAAATTGGGTGTAACGCCACTGAAGTCAACCGAGTTGGTTACGTGGATGTAAGTGGGAAGAGAATCAGGCCCTGACTAGCAAAGGGCTACCTGATCTTTCATTTGTAGTAGGACTGATTGGTACACAGTGTTTGAAAAAACCTGATTTGTTCAGACTGTATATATATTTTTATATATTCCTATTTATATATATATCTTTATAAACACACAATGAAAGAAAGCCAAGGTCTCAGACTGGCAAGGAGAGCAGCGCTTTTTCTTTTCTTTTTTTTTCTTTTCTCTTTTTTAATATTCATTCAAACTTCCCTGTTTTGCAGCTTTGCCTTTATTGAGTATTATTACCAAGGCAAGCAATATTGTTATAGCACCAGAACTATACAAAGCTGAGTTTAATCCACAAAGCTGATTGGTAAAAGTCCAGCCCTCACCTATATGTGTTTGGTCAGAAGCAGCATAGGCAAAAATTTCCTCTCCCCTCTCCTTCTGGACAGTACATGGCACCAAGCTGTTTGCTTCATAGCTGTGAAGTCCCCACCCCGCCCCTTCAACTTTTAGTAATGATGATTATTTTTAACATCTTCAGTATCTTAGGCATGAGAGCTTACAGCAACTAAACAGAAGAAAACAAAGAAATAGTGCAGTTCTCATCATTGTCAAAAGAAAAACAATACAAAGGTTGCTTGGGTTGCCTGCACCCAGGTTCAAGACTGGACTCCAAGTGTCTTGTTGACTCCAAGTGTCTTGTTCTTGCAGCTCTAATACTGAGATCTCAGCCCACGAACAGTTCTTTTCATGAGTCTGTGATCAGGGTTCTTGCCAAGTGAGAGAGCGATAGTGGAAACGACCTATTCCTATCCAAGGAAGATCACAACGTCGACTCCAGAGACGAATCGAGGATGTCATCATGATGGCTGTTGCTGTTAGAGTCACTGTCGTAACTCTGGGGACTTGAGTAGTTGGCTGCTTCTTGCAGTCTCATTAGCATGTTCATCTGCAAACGTACACAAGTTCATGATTATTTGTATTCTGAGGTAGAGAGAATATCAACTCCATACGAAAGCTACAGCGGCATTCACTTTGCCAGTGGGTAACAAAGGAAAGGAAGAAACGAGCGGGGTAATTAATACTCAGTCTCTGAAAAGAGATATTAACTGTAAATCATATTATAGCAGCATGCAAGTTAAGTCATAAAAAGTATGCTTTTCCAATAAAGGTGAAAATGAGAAGATTAAAGGGACCAGTCCACAGCCGTACTCGACAGGATTCTGCAAGCATCCTACCCTTCTCTTCCTCTGACCCATGGAAATACGGACAGATCAGTCAAAAGAGGCAAATCCGAATGTCCTAATATCTAGATTGATATTTGTATATGTATGTATGAGCTAGTAAAAACTGTAACACACATTGTATACTCCCAACTGCCCAGAAAAATGTACACCTCAACAGAACAGTTTCAGGGCATTCAGTCTGCACAGCAGCTTCAATAACTGTTTCCCATTGGAAGAAAATGTGTATTTAGTGTTACCGTCAAGCTCAATTTATACATTCTATATGAGTACACATTAACATTTCTCGATATGCTTGTGCGGTATTTCTGATTCATAAATTAGACACCAGTCAGGGAGACCATTAGTTCATATATTCTTTGAAAATCTCCATTTTCATTTGGGGTCAAGAATATAGCTCTAAAATACTTTTTCTAAAAAGAATATAGCTCTATAGCTCTAAAAGCCAAAGCAACAAGCCTGTTTTGTGATTGTGGCACAACAGGCTAAATGAAATGCTTCGACTGTGTTATTCAAGTATGTCTAACAAGATCACATATTTAATTCCACAATGTAGAAATTAAGTTTATTACAGACATCCCCAGTCACTCCTCAAAAAATTAATCCTCAAAATATCCTCAACAAATGCATCTGAAAAGCTTCTGCTGCTGTTTCTTGCAAAACTGTACAGGCTTTCTGTGTGAATGCATTCCCCAAGCTGACTTGATGACTTCCCCAGAAACATTCCCTTCTCATTCTAAAATTTTCAATCACCCCTCAGCTGTCCTTGGCTTTTTTGTTCCTGTTTCTAATCCCTAGAAACGAGGGAAACGAAGTGGTTCTGCCATTTCAAAAATGAGAGCTTACCAAAGGATCTCCTTCAGCATCACTCACTGGAACTTGTTTGCTGGTCGAGCCTTCCCGTGACATCGAGTACCCGTCAAAGCCCACGTCTTCAGGCCGCAGCTGTAGCAGAGGAGGCCACTCATGGTGCTGTGGGGTGGCCGCCCAGGGGTAGGTGTCCATTACCCATTTGGCAGGATCCTCCCAGGGCGCTCTCCTCCCATACAACTGGAAAAGCATAAAAACATGTCAAACATTCCTATTAGTCTACCATTTCATTCAGTGCCTACCTAACCAAAATGAGTGTGCCATGAGTCTTTGATTGCAGGTAACACTTGCAAGAAGGGCTGAACACAAACAAGTGAGATTTTCCTTACCCTAATGACATACAAAGTTTTAGATATTTTTAATGGTAACTGATTTGGAAGCAGCTGACCACCTCATTTGAGACTGCAGCGCCCTTCTGTTGGCATCAGTTGAAGAAAGAGAGACCTGAAAATAACCTCACTTCAGAAAGGTTAACTTAAATAAGTCAATACACAAAAGAGGCCGTCAACGTTGACATCCGGATCGCGCCAGCAGCTGCCTTATCTACGTTTACTGTCGTTGGGAAACGCCGTCAGTGGAATGTGTAGGAGGAAACGTGAGACCTGTCATGAGGCAAGAATGATGGATGTCATAGCAAAAGGTTTTCAAGTCAGTGGAATTTCTTTGTACTCAACCAAGAAAAAGCGCCAGCAGGATTTGGCTACGTTCATGTTCTTATTTCAAGTAAGCAAGCTGTATTTCAAAAACTTTTTCTGTTTTGAACAGACCGTGTTACTGAATCCCAAGGTATTCTTCTTGTTCTATTTGGTTAAGTTTGCCTTAATTAGATAATAACTTCATTTTAATGCCACGTGACTTTCAAAAGCATAAATACAACTTCAAGTGACTTTAAAATGTTTACTTCTGTTTAATGAATTTCAGCCTAAACATCCTTCAGCAACTGGAGTTCATCACTGGCATTTTGTCACTTGAACTGAGAGAACTCTCCCTTTCCTGCACAATGCATGGGGGAAAAGCAGTGGACTAACAAAGAAATCCGTCAGCTCTCTGACAGATCTAAGACTAGCTCACTTTCCTCATCGCTATTTCTTCTTGGGTTTTTTGTGGTTTTATTTTTTGCACAAACCCATGTTGTTATCCTCCCCGTTGCCAAACAGCAACAGTCAGAGCAAACCTTTGAGCTTTTAAATGCTGTTCTTCACTTTGCCAGAAGTCCCTGGAACATTCTTGCACCGCAGAAGCGAACGACTGCTTCCAGTGCAACCAGGTCCCCAAAATGCTGCATCCAAACAGAACGCAAAAGACTGATTTCATCTAGATGCATGGTTAATGAACCCAAATCTGATCTTCCTACATGGCAGCGGAGTGTTTCTGCAGGTATCCATCAGGCAAGCGCTGTCAGAATGGCACTTTGACAGAGATTCCTAGGCAATATTACAAAATAACAACGGCTTCCATTCTAAATGATGTCATGTAGTTCACAGCCTATCCCTTTCTTTGAAAATTTGGCTGTGTTAATTTACACACGTGGAACGAAGTCCTTTATTCCACTACAGCTTCCCTGTAGCAGTTACAAGAAACTTAAGATTTAGGTGAAACGTAGATGATAGATGTAAATGCAAGCTTCGTCATAGACGGCAGCCAAATGCCATGCGGGAATCACAAAGTATTAAGTTGCTCTAAATGCCAACATCTGCTTTATTCTGAAGCAGAACTGAGCAAGTCCCAGCCCAGAGCAGAGGTGCCCAGCAGATGGTGCTAGGCAAGCTTAAACACAGCCTCTTCCACAACCCAAATACTCTTCAGCCTTGAGCTGTACTGTATTATTTTCCCAGCATAATGTCTTCAAGCTGTGGTAACCCAGATCTCCTATTTTAATCTTGTTCTCGAATTTACAGCAATGCATGCCAGTTGCTAAGTGGAGAGGATTTTATATTTTTCACATGTTCTTGCTATCTAGAAGGTCTGTGTGGATCCTAGCTCATTTCTGAAAATTAGCTAATAAGTAAAATTCCCATTTCAATATGTGAAATCACCACGTATCTTCAGCCGATGAGAGACTGAACGACTAACTCACTATTCCCTTCCACAGCAACCAGTTCTGTCCATCCTCTTCACGTGCATGTTTTCTAGAGAGCAATCAGGGGAGCAAGAACCTAACAGGTCGCTTCACAAAGCGCCACAGAGAAATGACTGGAGTACGAGTGGTAGTGGCAGGAAGCCGCAGGGATTTTGGGTCCTCTTTTTGCTGGTGCTGCATTCTCTATCGATATACCAAGCAGGAAGAACTGGGGTTTTATATAACCCACTAATTTTCACATCCCTGTTTTGAAGAACAAAAAAACTCAGCTGCAATGGGAGCAATTACTGTAAGGATCCATTTGGCTCGCTTGTCTTTGACCCAAAATAGTTCTCTAAATGAGAAACAGATATATAAAAATAGTTCAGTTTAGATCCACAGAGATCAGAGTGAAATCAGCAGTCCACCCTTCCTTTCTGGCAGGCAATTTCATGAGAGAAGATGTGTTCTTGGAGAAGCCTTTGTGGGTGTGGGGGACAGAAAATATCCCGAAATGAAACACACATTTCTAGCATTAGCATGTTAATTAGCACCACTCTGGCTACTCTTCAAGTACCGAAGTCTAATTCTTATCTACAGACTCAACAAAAGAGAAGTTCTAGAGTAAATTGGGGAATTATTTAAATGGAAATGAATTTGCAGAATTTGGGGAAATGGCACTGAAGTGGATACAGAATCTACAGCACAAAGTGAGAAACTGAAATCCTTACATTTGGAACGCAAGCCACTCAAATAACCTAAGGAAAGATGCAGATATCAGGCAAAACAAGCAAGCAAAAAGATGGTTTTATTAATTGTTGTTCTTTCTCTTAATTTCTGTTACTGATTTTTCAATGCTTTCCACACCTACTGATCAGCTGATAGGAGAGCTTCAAAACACAGTACAAGGAGCTCAGGGATCACTGTGAGTAGCAGTTTTCTCCTTTCCAGGAGGAAACAAAGTCACACGCTCTCCTGTAACTTGTTTTATGTCAAAAAGATTATTGGCTCCCATTACCTTCCTTTATAGGAAGTTTTATGTAAAATGGTTCTCCTGTTCTATTTCTAGCAAAGTTCCTCTGTGTGTGTTGTACTTTAGGACCTATCACGCTCCTCACATCTAAGAGCTTAACACAATCGTCTCAAAGAAAATGAGGTCTCCAGGCACTGACAAATTTCAAATGGCAAACACAGTTTGCACAAATTCTGACCAAACTTGTTGAAGAATTCATGTATTTCATAGAACTGTAAGGAGCCATTAGTAAAAGCTGTTTTCTGTGACAAAGTTGTCTTCTCTCTCTCTGTTAACGTCTATAAATCTCTGCTGTATTGATAACAAATGAAACCCATGGTAGTTGTTAACTGGACAATGTAAAATCTCTCTCTTTTTTTTTTTTTTTTTAAGTACTTCTTCAAGTACTCAGACTGGTCCATATTCATGATTTCTCCATTCTCTGCAGTGTACTTCCACGCAGATGAGAGCTGAACCTCTAATACAGAAACGGTATTGCATGGAAAAGAAACATAATAAACAAGCAAATCAGAACAAAATCCCAGTATTTTCCAAAAGAAGTCTTTCATGCTTTTTTAACATATCTTAATGGCAAGGCAGCCTGACAAACACTGCCATGGTGAGCCCTAAGCAGCAGCAGAATGGAGAGAACTATTTTTCAAAAACATGAAGGAACCATTCTGCAACACAACTGGGTCTCCATGGAGCTTGTACTTGGAGTTATTTCATGTTTCAGAAAGACTTCAGACACAGAGACATATGTGATAGAGAACCTATTACTTCTGTAAGTAACATTTCGTAACTGTTAATTATTCTTGCTAATAACAAGCCATGTCTTGCTTATAGTTTGAATTTTTCTAGTCCAAACTGTCAAACATCCACTAGACTTTTTTCCCTGCAAGACTAAAACAGAAGACTCCCATAGACCAAGTAATATTTTAGCGTCCTCTTGAATAAACTGAATAGTTTGAGCTTCTCATCTCTCTCACTGAATAATGCTTTCTGCATCTTGGTGATACCCACTGTTCTTTTCTGAACCCTTTCCACTTTATCTTTCTAATAAGTCTTTTTACATACAGAATTACTATTCTCTTCCTACCTCTATCAGATGTAATTATAGCTTATGCCCTCAAAACAGCATTTGTCCTCTTACCAAAACACAAGCTCCCAAAGCATTGTCATAATTTCCTATTCTCCATCTACCTTTAGCCCTTTTTCAATCTTCTAGAGTCTCACTGTGATCCACCTTTTTATTTCTGTATGTGATCTGGTGTCTAGATTTCATGCATGCAATGCTCAGAATTTACTGATATTTGATTATGCTATCTCCAAAAGGGTCTTTTAAATGTTGTGCTGCCATGCTTATTCTGTGAAGAGAGGACTGAAGAATAAAAAAAGGTAATTTTTTCCATAGTTGGAAAAGCATGGCAATTTTCCTTTCCATAGCATGGCAAGTCAATAGCAATCCTCTGTTGAACTCTCCTCCCGATTCCAACATGCTTTATTGTCATAGAGATGCTAAAAATTGTGTGATAATGCTTAAAACTATCCAAATTGCTGGAGAATGAATCAGTTACTAAGTACAGGCAATCACTGATTATTTCACTCTGGCCTCTGAAAGAATTATGAAGGACTCTACTAAAAAATTCATCCTGTAGACTGAGAAGTAATCAAAATGTCACTGATACTGATCCTGTCACTCATTAATACGTTTCTCTCCATACACAGCTTTGTTCCTCCTCTGTTGAAAGATTTGATTTAGAAAGGAAAATCCTGCATAACTAAGTTAATGACCACAAACATGTTTTTCAGATGCACAGTATAATTTTAAGGTGTGCTTCTGGAACAGATTATTGAAAGATACTTGGCTGTCTAACTCCCCCCACTGAAAACATCAGTAGTTTGGCATCTAAACACCTTTAAGAAAATCTAATCTGGACTTTTAGTCCTGCCGCTCCGTATTTCAAAATCGTTTGAAGAGAATAATTCTGCCTGAAATTAATGACAATTTAGGCTGCATTTTCACAGACATGCAGGTGTTCAGTGTGCAAAGTTGTATCTACAGAAAATGTTGCCATTATTCAGTTTTGTCCGATGCTGTGCTGCCTTTTGAATAGATACCATTCAAGACCTAGGATTTTTTCACTTTTGCCTGCTCACCTGTAGCCCTTCTCTAACTGCCTCCAGAAGATATGGGATGATGGAGTAGTTCCACAAGTCAGTAAACCAAACTCTAGAACCATCCACATCTATCGGACAGGAGAGGAAGAGCCGTGGACCTGGAAAGGGAAATTCAGGTATTACACTTAAATCATGATATGCTTCAAAATAGGATCAAACAACAACTCCCAGTTCTCTGGACAAAGAAGCCAAGGATGAGAGAACACTAATAGCTATCTTGTGAAGTGCTCTTTCTGAGAGCTCAAAAATCCTCTGAATCAACTTGAAAAACTATAGCCTTCAAGGTGAAAACAATTAACCAGATTTCATAACACAGTTTGTATCCAGGACTTAAAAAGAAGTCCTTTTTTCTTAGAAAAAGTGGGGAAAAAAAAAAGTTTAGAAACTTCTTGTACAGTTTGCCCCAGAGTACACTGCCATCTAAAAGTAGGGTTTTAAAGAGACCTTTTTTACCTGATATAGCACTAGGAAGCGTACAAGGATGCACCTGACATACAAGGAAATAAAATACGTACATTTACATATGCCTGGGCATATGGGCAGAGCACTTACCAATAGTAACATCAGATGAGCTGTGAGCCTCCAAGAATTTGTTCAGATGTTGCCAGACCTTTGGAATCCAATCAATAATTTTAACCAGCTCTGCATTTCTCATCCTGCCACTGATCTCTGTTTCAATTAATTTTCTTCTCAAGAAACGGCCAAGAAAGCCTTTGACCGGCTCAGTGTGGTTAGCACATAGCACCCATCTATGGCAGAACAGCAGAAATGTCCATTATTTCTCTTCCATGCTACTGAACATACCTATTCTGGGCTAAATTCCTTATTTCTAGATGATGATCAGGATCACAATGGGTTATCCCAGCCACATGTTTTTAGCAAAAATTATTTTGGAATGATGAGTTCACTAGATGAAACAATTTGTATTGTGCATTGTTTCAGCTTATTTCTCATGCAGTATCTGCTTTGCCTATTATCTTATATAAAATCTGTTAGAGGATCAAGTATCTTAACAATTCTCTAAAACGTAAAATTTTAGGAACCGCAGTTACTTTAATAACAGCATCATAACAAAGCTGCACATGTTAGGGCAGCAACTAGTAGTGAATGGTATTTCTCTCTCAGTTTGCTATTTCAGCTGATAAGAACAATTTCAGATGACTCAGTAGCCATTACTCCTTTGCCAGCCCACAAACGTAAATAAGAAACATGAATAAACAGTACCTGAAATTATGGTGAAGTTGAAGATTAGGTGTTGAGGAGGTGGCTTGGTTCATTGTGCCAATAATATATGGACTATTAAAAAAAAAAATCAAGCAAATCATACTTTTAAATTTTGAAAAACAACTTTTTAGTAAGATCTCAACATTAAAAAAGGTTATTCAAACATCTTTTGTCAAAGAAGGTTTTTGTAGTTACTTATAACCAAATTCTCTACTGAGAATCTGACTTCTGAGAACATCAAATTCTGAAAGCAAAACAGAAATCTCAAAGCAGGAACTTTCACTAAAAATGGGGTTTTAGTATTGAAGATCTACTGCATGAAGTGAATGCAAATTACCCAAACCCTCTACTACTTTTTTATTACTGACTTCAGAGGAATTGAGCATTTTATGAAGGAAAAAGCTTCTGAAGCCCTGTCCATAATATGGACGGTCTGGCCATCTTGGTCCACTTTAGAGTTGTTTTGTGACTACATTTCGCAACAGCAGTGGTCTGACTGCAGTATTGAAATTTGGAATGCGTTCTGATATTATTTCTTTACCATTTGTGGTACTTGCAGTTTAGAAGTCCATTAAAGATCTCTCCTAGGGAGCTAACATGATGCAAATTATCCAAAATGATTACAAGTGGCATATCCACAGCGTTATTTTCACTGTTACACTGGTCTGCTAGGTTGGACAGGTACTGGCGGAGTTCCTGCAATGCATATATAAAGAAAAGAAAAAAAAATAAAGAGAGTTTTCATCATATTCCTTGAAAAGCCAGTTAAGATAAATAAGCTACTGGCTTTGTCATGAAATCTAAAGCAAAAGAGCCTGCCACCCTACAAATGAACACATTTTCTGTGAGAAAACAGAAGAATATAGGTTTCTTTCTCTTTTGTAGGTTATGCTGAAGATTCGAAGACTACATCAGAAATCCTGTGTGAGATAAGGGCCTAAAAGGGGGGTAAAATGTTCTTGTTTGGTTTGCATTTTTTCATTCATGTTGTCCTAATCTGACACTCAGAGGTCTGAAATGTATTTTTCTTTCTTTTCGGGAACTTGTTCAACTCTCCATACACCAAACCAAACTCTGCACCCCAGCTTGGTTTGTTGTATCTTTTTGCAATTGTGTGCCTACTGAAATACAGCCAATAAAATTAATCTGGAATAAAGCATCCCTCGGCAGAGCCCAAATTTGGATGCCTTTGGTAACGCCGGGAAAGAAGGACGAGCTTGCGGGGCTGCTGCCGGGTGACTGGGTGCGGTTGAAATGCTCTCAGCAGCTTTAAAGCAGTTATTCCATAGCATGTCTCAAATTATACCAGTGGCCTACAACCACAATTTCAACCATCCCCTTCCTCCAGAGGAAAATGCGCCTAAGGCCATCAAATATACAGCTTTTTTTTTTTTCTTCTTTAATCTAGACATTCACTGGAGGTATATTCAGCAAAACCAGCAGCACATAAAAAAGCAGAGACATGCCTTACCGGCATAGGAATGTGCCTGAACAACAGTCACTCCAAACCCAGCATATGCAGATTACAACTGCCGATACTTGCAGCTGCAGAAACTCTTGACAGCCTAGAGATGCATTTGAGGGTTTTTGGAAAAATGCCCACATGCAACAGGGATTGCTTAAGTTGCTGGGAATTTTATGCAGGTGTTTAACTTCCTCAGCAATTTTCAGGCTCCTAACCACTTGAAAATCGTGACACCTTTAAGTGTTTAAATATACACCTGGAAGCTTGCTATTTCAGGCCCGTAACCAGATGAACCTGCAGTTCTGAAAAACTTAAATATTATTCCCTTCAGGATGAACATCACGCTTTAAAGAGAAAGATAAGTTTAAAAATCAATTTTTGATGGATGAATAATGGAGAAGTCTCTCATTTTTGATATATGGTAGTGCAAAAAAAATTGTGCAAAGATGATTTCCATTTCCTTACCTTACTGGATTTATGGTCCACATTGAAGGTTGCAATAATGCCATCGGCCAACTCCCTGCCCTCTCTAAGGACCATATACTCAGACAGACGATTTGCTAGGTATGTTTTACCAGTTCCACTGGGGCCAGATAAGATAATCCGTCTATGTTCCATCAGGAGAGAGACATAACGCTGCAGTATAGGCTTTGGGATCAGCGATTCAAACACCAGACCGTCCAAACTGTTCTCACAGATACCTGCAACAGGAAAAAATTCCTCATTTAGAGGGATTCCCAATTTTTGTCCAAATTACCTGCATTTTTAAAGTTTGGTTTGTTTTTTTTTTTCTTTTTTTACTAAGTAGTTGTAATGCTGGAAAGCAATCCCGTTAGTGGAGTTTGAAAAAATCAAGATTAGTTGAAATGACTAGATAGTCAAACTGGAGAACTGAAAAATGTGATTTGGTGAATGTACTTGGGTCCAGTAATAGAAGGAGAAAACCCCAAAATAACACGTAGAAACAACAGGTTTAGATCTGACCTGACCAAGCTGTTTCTAACTTCAGCGATAAATCCCTTCCCCACTCTGGTATCTCCCGTGGTCAAGGGGAACACATATAAAGCTGGTAAAACAAGTGCAGAAGTGACCTATGGGCTTTGCCTGGATCCTGCTTCACCTCTCCCAGTTTTCAAAGTACTCAGCTGCACCCTGCAGCATCTACAGCACTATCAAAGTTGCCATACAAATGATGCCAGGCCACATTTTTCACACATAAACCATCCATTTTGCAGTATTTCGCCATGTACGGTATGCATTCATCCAGAATTTACCTGTTTACTTTTGAATCACTAGACAAAAAAAACCCCAGCTGTCATCGACTCCCCCTACTTTCCCAAACGCTTGTAATTAAACTCCTTCTCTGTATGCTGATAGTTATCTCTTCTAACATAAAACTCCTACTGATAAGCATTTACGCAATGTCAGCAGTCACTTTAGGCAGAATTGGCTCAGGGAAAATACACAGTGCTTCAAAATAAACAACAGAAAAGGAAGCTGGCAGGTCACGCACAGAAATGTTTGCACCTCAGTGCTTACTTGGAATATTAAATATTTATATAGGCAGCTTTATATCTCAAAGGTATATGTAAGTGATCTTCCATAAATTGATTAAATACATTTCTGTTTTATTGAAAACTGTTATCACATATGAACCTTCAAAGCACAAGTCAAGCCAATGCAAGTTAAATATAAAATCAGATCGCAGCTTTACAGATGCGGCTAGACTTTAAGCAATATTTCAGTTGGGATTTATTATTGGACTATGTATTCTAAGTAAGCAGAATACCCTGGGTTCACATCAAGCCTCAGTAAATGGAGATATTTCATGGCTTATTTTGTCTTCTTGCCCACTGATTTGCTACCCAAGGTAATTGATTTTTTACACTAATATTAAAACATCAAACTACTTTCAGTCAAATGCCACAGCCAAGTTTCAAAGCTGAGCTGCAGAGTGTGTGGCAATGCTCTCAAATACTCTACCACCTGATCTGTATGCAGATCTGTGTGAGATTTCACTGGTGTGACTTCAAGCAAACTGATGTACATTCAAAATGCAGTGGTTGAGGATTTTTTTCCCTCAAATCTACTTTCATAGTATAGTTTTCACATAAAAATGGTTCTCTGAGTAACCGTATGAAAAATATAAGCATTAAATTCTTATCAGTATGATATGATGAAATTGTTGAGAATTCTGAAAACCATACATTTTGAAAAAATCCAGATTTTAAGGTGTCCCATGAATTCTGGGATCCCTCCTCACTGGGCCTAAGGAGGGACTCTTCAGCGAGACCAATCAAGCAAGTTAAATCAAGATTTTTTTTTTACTCTGCATGAAGGAAATAACAACTATAGCTGTTACAAAGAGGTAATGAAATTCTGAGGCTTTATTCATTTGGAAGGTACTTTGCTGCTCAAACAACTCCATTACGTCCCTTGTGGTGTGAGGTCTTCTCCAGGACAACTCCAGGCATCAGTTCAAGATATGCAGAGAAAACTGCTGTATGTGTAATTATTCCTACTGTTAAAGGTTGAAAATTTGCTGAATTTAGAGACTTAGCATACCCTAAGTGCTCTCTTTATCAAATGAAAATAGAAGGACAAGTAAATAAAAGGTAGGGCCAGGGAAAAGAAACACAATAAAAAGTTTCTACTCCTCTGAGTTTCTTGACACAGCAAGCTTTGATAGAACTGTAATTAGTGAGAACTACAACAGACAGGTCAAGAGTAATTACCTTTGATGGTAACTGAAATAGTGTTGTTTTCTCCAACTAGATAGCCACAGGGCAACAGCTCAGGTGTCTCTGCGCTATTAGTGCGTTTGATTTCTCCAATGCTGTAGCCCAGAACACTGTCTGAATTCAGTCCCAGCTGGCTCACGGGATCCACGTGAATGATATACTCCTACAGGGAAAAAAAGGGACATGAAAAGTTAGGCAGCACTGAAGTCTCTGTGACTTTGTTCCACGCTATAATAGTAATAATCACAGCAAGTTAAATATTGCTTGGTATCATCAAAATCTAAGAGGAGAATTCAAGCACACCGCAAACTTTACTCACTAACCTTGAACAACCGTCTCACAACCCCATCCAGAACATCCCATTTGGTCTTGCCACTGACTCCAATGCAGCCTATGAGGAAGGTGCGAGGCCTCGAATCCTAAACACATAGAAATGTGAATTTAAGTTAATAAATAAATCCTAACTGTCAGACAAGTGTGTTTAATGTAATTATTTTTTTCCCCTTTTTATTTATTTATTTATTTATTTATTTATGGTGCCTCTTTACCACTCTATATGGTGAATTCTGAACGCTATAGGAAATCCTTCTTTTCTACTAAACATTTTCTACAGTGCTGGAGTCACAATCTAAAGGATACTTAAGTGGTGCTGATGTTAAGTAAAACCTATTTATTAATCAATCCATCACCAATTAAAAAACCTCTGAGAGGATTACAGCTTAGCAAAAAGACAGAAACACTCTTAGGAAAATTCTAGGCAGAAAAGTTCATGGCACGTTCATTTTTCCATGACTTCCCAATCAAATATGTTGCATTTGCAAGGTTTATCCTATTCACTTCTAGAAATGCTGCCATGGACATAGAAACCTATACATATATATATATATAGTTATATATAGAGAGAGGTTTTCATATATATGTAAATATAACAACTTGTGTGTTATGTTTGGTATATCACAACACTTCAGTGGATAATTTTGTTTCTGATTTCTAAAGCAGACTAAAAACCCAGAATGCACCTCAATTTTCTGTTCTTCTATAGCTGTGAAACATTCAATGAAGAAAAACTAATTTCTATCATAAGACTTCAACTAAAACATAAGGAATCATTTCCACGTGGCAACTTTACTAACTGTGAGCACAGTGGAGTCCAATAGAATTAGCAATATAGTTTTGCTGTTCATTTGCTTATCCAGGGCTGTAATTTATTAATGCAAAATTCGTATTTAATGGAAATATCTGCTGAGTCAATTCTATTTCTGATTATTCAAATTTTTGTCATGTCCCCTCCCTTACAAAAGACATGAAATTATTTCTTAAATACACTTTTACAGGGACTCATAATGTGAGATAGCAAGGTCAGTGCTTGGTAAAGATTGTATAGTACATTCATGCATGTATTACACACATGAGGTGGGCTGCAATTTTACAATATCTGAAATTTATTTGGGTATTTAGGATTCTTTGAATTACTCGAGAATGGAGATCATCTGAAAGATGTCATTCAAAATGGGAAACTTGTGCCAGAGAGGACAACTTGAACGATAAGATCTCCCAGCTTGGATCCTTTATGTTCTTGTGGAATATCGATGCTTAGAGCATTTCGGTGCCCCTTCTATCTATGCTCTGGATTGGTTCCATTGTTAATTAGAATTTTATTGAAAAGTTTAACAGAAAGGCCCAAGAGCTTTGTGCAGCTTTTAACATATCAGTCTTAAACAGATGCTATCCCAAGGTGCAGACTAGTCTGCTAACCTCCTTGATGCTGAAAGAGTGGCCTGGTTTTTCAGAGATACTACTGAAAGGCTTAAACTGTGATGTTATCACCTACACCACTGACACATCATCTAGTCTAGCAGTCCTGTGTTACCGACATGCTTCATGGCCAGTGCTGATGGCACCAACAAGAAACTGTAAAATCAAAAGCTATTGCAGGTGAGTCCATGAGGCAACCTGAACTGGCGGTGTTGGCTCTCAGCAGTTCCAAGGACGTGGGGGCTTAGTGCCTTGGCTATCACTAGTGATACACCAATGAACTACTTTGCAGAGAAAACTTTAAAAAAGTCTTTTGCAAATAAAAGCCTCCAAAACAAATTGGATTTGAATCCTCTGCCCCATTCCAAAGTCACTTATATTTCAAAGCTGGGGATGAACCACAACTTACCTCCTTCCATTTCATCTCATCCTGAAAGCTGACAACTATTTTGACGTGCCTGCCTCCTTCTTTCCGGGCAGAGCCATCACCAGTGTCATCTAACAGCATGTCTGTGAACAGAAAACATCGACAGCTTCACAGCTGTATCTTAATAACACTGAAGACCCTTCTGGTTTATGCCAACATGTCTGTTGTAGTCAAACACAACACATCTGGGCTTCACATGCCCAGAGGTAAAACATAAGAACCAGGTTTACTGACTTCCCTACCAAATACCAGCATCACTCTTAAAAAGTAAAGGACATTGAAAATTATTAGTCAGTTACTCTGTATTTTCCTTCCTATGACATGTCCTCTGGCAAACGTACACCATTAAATGGCTTTAACCATGACTCTTCACAGCTGAGGTCATAATTGGACAACTCCGATCTAGGGCGTAGCAGAGCTATGACGACATTTTAAAAGAAGGCTTTACGCCAGCTCCTGACATATTTCCACACCTCAACTGTTAATAATTTTCATGCTTTCATTTTTCCATGGCTAACCAAACCAAATCTTCCAAGTGCAGGATAAAACCTGCCCACCGCCTTTCTCATTAAACTCACCGAGACTGGTTGACTCCGTGAGGTTCAAACTGTGTTGAGAGAGACCCACTGAATGTCTTGGGGAGGATGAAATGGAAACCTGAGACTGAGCCCTGCTACAGCTGCCGTGGTTTTCAGATTTCAGCCGATCGTTTTCTGCCTTTAATTTTTCAATCTCGCTCTTGAAAAGACAAGTCAGGAGTTAGAAGGCACAGTGAAAACGTACACTTAAAAGAGAGCAACATAAGTAACTTCAGAATACATACTAGCTTAGCAGAAATGCCATTTTCATAATATTTTAATTTATTTTAATAAATTAATGATTTTAATTACTACAATGTCCCTTCCATGAAGCTTGTCAAAGTATCTTAGAAAACATAAATGTGTGGGAATTTACTAAACACTGAAATGCAGCTACTTTAAGTCAGAGAGCACAGGAACATTTTAAGAGGTTGCTGACAGTCAATGATCTCCCCGTAGCTTTCTAGGGTTGAATCAGTTACAGCTGCAGAGTTGAGGGCAGCACAATTCCTGTGTTCAAGCTGACTTTTAATGAAGGTACAAGGTTTAACATTGGCACAAAGCTAGACATAACTTTTAGTAAGCATTCAAAAACTTCAAATTTACCTTCTTTCATATCTTTACTGTGTGGGAGGTTGGCCAATCTTTAACACAACACCACAGACTGCAGTATTTGGGGCAGTTATTTCTTACCTGCATTCTGTTCATTGCCTCCCGAAGCTGGTCAAGCTGATGAGCGGAGCTAAGGGCTTCTAGACGAATATCAGTCAACTTCATCTCCTTGTCTCTTAGCTCATTTCGTAACTGCATGACCGTTTCAGCTTCACTGTCAGTGCATTCAGAAATACTGGAGAAGATTGAAAAATAGACATTGAACGAGACCATTTGTTACCTTTTTTGTTACTCCATCATTTATTAGTAAAGGAGGAAAAAAACCCTTTTATTCTGCAGGAAGCAGGCAACAGTTTTGGCTTATTGGATTAATGATACCATAAATCTGATATTAAATAGGTCATGGAAACATTAGAGACTAGTGAAATAAGTATGTCTGAGGGTTATTTTTCTTTAATCAGCATCTGAAAAAGAATTCTGGAAGTGACCTACAAGTGACTAAGACTTGGATAGTCTTCATTTTTTTCATTGTAGTTGCTGTAAAGGAAAACTTCTAAAGCCAAAATCTAAATAAATTAAGGGGGTGCAGGCAGTAACAGCAGTTGGTTGGAGATTGATGAGTTTACAGACAGATTTAAAGCTCACCAGGTGTGCACAGCTGGGTTTCCCTGAACTGTTCTGGAGGGCTTTAGAACTCTACACCTACTGAAGCGTGATAAATTCCTGCTCGCTTTAAAGCACTCATGCTTAAAAAATTTTTGGTGGCGTTTTTCTTCCCTCCTCCCACAAAAAAAGGATTCTGGGTAAGTAACATTTCAGCACATTTGTAAGTGTATCTATATGAAGATCAACTACACAGCTGCATGCATTGAGAGAGATTTAATTTAAAATGTTTCTCCCTAAATCAGGTTAATGAGAGATGTTTTCCCCACCAAGAAGCCAATAAGCCAAAATACACAAGTTTTCCTTGTGCTCTAGCTTCCCTCAGTTTGCATATTTACTCTTTTCTCACGTTTAGCCTTTTGGCTTTCACTTCAAGATGAGACATATGCACATAGCATTTTGACTGATGACAGAAGGGATCATCATTTGACAATTTTCTGGCCTTAGATTTCTAACGCACAAATTTGCTGTAGTCACCACAAACTCACTGAGTTAGCCTCGAGAGACTGGAGAAGCTTTAAAAAAAATCACAGGGGATCATCTTCTGCTACTAACATTTCATTGTTATTATATGGCTGGAAACTATTGCTATTGTTTTCACCTCTTCATGTGAAAACAAGCGATGGGCAAAACTTCAAGTCTGGGTAGTTACTCAAATGTATTTGATCCGAAATCAGGCTGGAAGCTTTGCATGACATCTACAAGGTCGTAAGGCTGTCAGGTAATCCTATGTTTCACAATACTGCCTCGTACAACTTTCTGTACTTATTTATCCTACTCAAGTGATGAAGCTACTGAGTAGAACGAACAGAAAATCTGTTTTACAAAGTTTTCCGAGCACATTCCAAAACGTGAGTTTAGACTCAAAACAGCGTGGTAATGCAATTATTTAACTTTATTTCACAGGTGGCCAAAATGAAGAATCAAGATTGCCTGTGGCCTTCCCATGAACACAAAATGAGTTAAGCAGCAGGGCAGAAGTCCTGACTTTAAAATCTACATCTCATTCTCATACACACACAAGCAGACGGGTATGGTTTGGTCCTGCAGATGAGCCTATACAATAGCCTGCTACTACCCAAAGAACACATTTGCTTCTCACTCCTCTTCCCCAGCCTGCTCCCGGCTGTGCTGCTGTCATGTCCGCTTGCTTATGCCAGCTCTGGCACTCTGATGAGTCTGATCAGACCCCTGAGCTAAGCCAACTCAGCCATCTGGGGAAAAAACCTGTTCACGGTTCCGTCAAATTATTTTTCACATAATTTAGCGTGTTGCATTGGCTCAGTGGAGTTGTCCGGGAAGTAGCAGAGCCAGTGCAAGGGAAGGACATGGCACAGGTGGCTGGGGAGGTACAGAAGGAGTGAGGAGCGGATCTTCTCCATTCATCAGGCACAAGCCATTAGATGAGTTCAGCTGTTTCATGCTGTTTGATTTCCAATAAATCCAGTAAACCTTTATCTGAATTTGTCAACTTAATTGGCAACTCATCATTACAGTTAGTACAATATGTGCTGTCTTTATCCAACAGAGAAAACAAAATCCCAGAGTTGGCCTGGCTTCTTTCATTAACAGCAAGAGATCCAATTAATTCTGCACTCCAATGTCACCCTGGTTATAAATACTCTTCATACTCAATATGTATTCTCTGCTGAGAGAGCACCCCAATGAAATATTAAATTATACTACAGTAACAATGCAATGATTTTGGCTTCCTGGACACTAATGCAAAGGTACTGGGTTGGGAATCAGCTTACGTATCTTTAATTCCCTGAATATATAAATTCAACTTTTCTGTTCTCTGCCTGTAATCTTCTTCGACTACAGAGCATTCAAAATAGGCTGTAGTTGAAAGTGTGATCTTCGCTCATTCTTTTGCCAGTATGACAGGGTTAAGGATTGTACCCAAAACACTTAAAAAACCACAGCCCCGCTCTGGGAGATAATAGAAGTGATGCTTGGGAGTAGGACTGAGCAGTGGCAACAGACCAGCCCTGATCTACAGGACAATCCTGTCTGGCCCACTGTGTCTTCTGCTGTGGCCTCACGGTGAACCGCTGGTTTTAGCAGTGCATGGAACTGAACAGCTGTCAGACTCCTGGAGCGCTTATACAGATGTGCAGATTCTTAGACAGAGGAACCACAGGGGAAAGGATGGTGTAGGGTACGTCTTGCCTCTGCTAGTTTCTGTAAAGTGGCCTAGACATGTCCTGTAAAGCTAGCATGGAAAACACTGGATCTCTCCAAAGCATGATATTTCTCTTTTCTTCTACCAGTGCAGCAAGATGTCTTCCACTCCATTTTCTATTTAAAAATTTAAAAATCACTTACAGAGAATTGGAATGGGAAGCTCTCAGCAATGGCGTTGAAACAGTGGAGTTATGGTGGGGTAGCTTTGGTGAAGAAGGCAATGAAGAATCAGTCATCTCCTCAATATCTGAATGAGAAGATGCTGACTTGGGAGATTTCTTTTTACCAAAAGCTTGCTTGAAGGAGCTGCGTAACTGAAAAAACAAGACCACAACAGTAGGCACATTAGTAAGAATGAAACCAGGCAAAAAAAGCCACAGAGTAAAAACTGTAACATGCAAATACACGAAATGATACAGCCATACTCGCATATATTTTAATACGGGTAAAAAAGAATAAAAAAGCTTAATTAATAAGGTCAATGGGACTGGATATCAATGCCTCCTAGTTTTAAGATAACTATTTTATAGCAAATTCTGTTCAGTGCAACAAGCTTTACAGCGATGTTGTAACGACTTGCAGCTATAATGTAATGTGGCTCAGACAAGGTTAATGATGCTGAAATGGTTAGTGATGTAAATGGACGGGTTAGCTTTGTATCTCATAGTTTAAAGTAGGTCTTCCTTACCTCATTGACCTGCCGGAAGAAGTGCAAGCAAAAGGAAGTGGGGGAAGGAAAAAAGACATGTTTTAACAGATAAAGCCAGTGATAAGGAAAGCTTTGGATTTCTAAGACAAACATGACCAATAATCAACAAAGACCAACAGTTACTTTAAAACTGGAACCCTGTGTTTTCCAAAACCAGGTGTTTCAAACAACATACAGTCATTTTTTTGCATTACTTGAGGGAGACACCAGATGCAAATCTCTTAACTATTTAAATCATATTTTCACCTTAGCGACAGAATGTTTTGGCTAACAGCCAAGTTAATATTGTGTTTTTCCTTGCAGGAATGGGTATTCCACCAGATGAAAAGACTGAACCTTCTCTACCTACCTGCCACTAAAATAACCTTTTTTAATGTGACTGCCATTTTCCAAACAACAAAAAGAATGAATATTCATGTGATTAAACTGATGTTATCCCAAAGTTACAGTTCAACTGTTAGTGTTCAAGAAGCGTTTGGACAACGCTCTTAGATATATGGTGTAACTTTTAGGATGCCCTGTGTAGAGTCAGGGTTTGCACTTGATGATCCTCATGGGTCGCTTCCAACTCGGGACACTCTATGAACACCATTTAACGCTATCGCAAATTACATGTTGTAAAAAGGCCGGCTTAATGTGAGCTGCAAGTTATTTTAAAACTAGACAAAAGACTCCTACAGTGAGAAATGTTGAAAATCTGGTGTTTCAGCTCTGAATGGACAGCTGTGTTGTTTCTATATATAACAAAAAGATCTTGGCTGAGAACTTCCGCAGTCTTTGTAGAATAAACAATGTGTGAATCAGACTCGACTTATATATTTTTCTCAGTAAATTACTGCTTTAATTTCCAATCTTCATTTTACAGCAATGATGTACTCAATTTTAATAACAACATAAAAATACTGTCCTGTTTCTTTTACTTCATGAAAACTTTATTTATTTCTCTTTATAATAAGGAGATGTTTCCTTAACCTTCTTTAAAAATAGTCATCCCATGAATGAGAAGTGTAGGCTGATGTAGGATAATATCTACTAGGTTACAATAACAAAGAGTAGAAGCTAAAGGAAAAATTTTAAAAATGTTTATCTTAACTAAGGCTTAACGACTACAACAGGTTTGTGTCACAATTGTTTCCATTCAACCAATTATTTAAGGGGCAGAGTGAAAATACTGCTCTTATGAAGGAGCTCACAAGATATCAAAATGAAACCACTGGGATAAGAGCGAAATAAAACCCACGAACCTGCTCAGGAAGCTGTTTCTTACAGGTCAGGAGTTTCATACACATTTCTGAGAGGATATTGTGCAAATACAAATCAAGCTGTAACCAGCTCAAACCACATTTTGTATCTGTACACTCAAAAGATCCAGGGAGATTTAAATTCAGTGGGAAGGAAGGGGTGGATTGCTTTACTGGCTACAATAAAGGATCTAGGGACTTTAGTCCAAACTACAATCAGACTAGGTCACTAAGGCAGTTATGGTCTAATTGAAAATGGAGTTTAATAGAATGTACCTTTCCTCCAGTACAGGGTACCTTGTACAGAGTACATGATGAGCAAGGAAGGAAAAATGGGAAATGACAGGTAAGTATTGCAAAATCTTGCAAAATAAATGTCCATTCCAGTAAACTTTAAAAAATTGGTATTTTTTTTTTGTTGTAGAACTCCACGGTAATGTTCAAAACAGAGTTCTTAAAGTGCTTAACATGTTCGCTTAAAAGAAAGCCCTACGAGCCAAAAAGGAAAAAAAAAAAAGTAAGAATGATCTCTCATTGTGGATTTGCTTTACTTTAATGACAGACACCGAGTTTTCCCTAAGGGGCTGGACATCTTATTACTTTTAGCCAGAACTGATCTTTGACAGCTATTTCTAATTTAAGACTGGCCTTTTGGCTGTCAAGCTAAAATTCAATCCTAGGCAGAGTCAACACACGCATATACATCACCTATGACTCAATTAAGCCTTCAAAAGAGAGTTTACACAGGATTTAGACAGTGCACAGTCCTTGTGCTGACCTGTTGCATGAGGGGAGGAAGGAGGAGCTGAGCGGCTAGATTTCACCGTGCATGTTCTGACAATTTTATATAAACCTCACACAATCTGTTAAAATACACTCACCCAGTTCTTCCTCTTCTTTTTCTTTGAATCACTCTCTATGTTGCTTCCCACGCTGGAGTGACTGGTAGCACTGTTAATACTGGAGACGCTATCTGAAGAGTGCTGCCTTCGGATCCGCAGGTCTGCGGGTTGAGCAGCTCCAGGTCCTGAATACAAATGGAGGCGGTGTCAAAATTATTTAAGAAATTTGATATAAGTGTAAATTACTGGCATAAATAAGAGAAGTGAGATAAGACAGGAGTGTATTCAGACTTCATACTGGAAATTACTGAAAACACCAAAGAAAAAGCCAAGTGCCTGACAGCTCTGAAATGGGGATCTCTGCTGCTTCACATCAGTGTCTAGATGGGTGAATTACTAAATGTTTACAGTAAATTCAGTGAGCTCACACTGAAGGTGGAAAAGCTTTGTTAAAATGCCCTCTTATGTGCCTGACACATCCATTTACTTCTATAGAATTGACCGCACTATTTACACAGATACCCATTTGAAGTTCCCACATGATACCAAAACAAGGAACTAGAGCACGGTCATGAGACAAAGCTGATCTCTGATGGTTACATCAGATATTACCAAGAGTTCTAAAGTCTCATGAGCACCACACAGTCGCTAAACGTAGCACTTGCTTCTCACCTTTGCAGTTGAGCTCAGGTGTGTTGATGACTCCATTGATGGCAGCCTGGGCAGCAGCGTTTTGCTTCTTCAGTAGTTCAATAGTCTTCCTTAATTCGTTCAGTTCTGAGTCCTTGAATAAGAAAAAAAAATGGTGATACACTGGAAAATGCAGATGGCATCTAACTGCTCCAAAAGAAGCCACATTTCAATGCGAGTATTGGTAGTTAATAGAGAATTTATGGAATATATACCTACAAGGAGATGAAAATGAGGTTTGGTTTACCTGGGGAAGCACACCCTCAATAGGCTGTAAAATAGCTTGGTTATTACGATACAAAAAAAAAATGTACATGCTCTGTAATACAGAAATAATGTATATTCAAGCATACTGTCCAAAAACCCTGCGTTGCCTGTCTTGCAAGGATTTTTCTTGGTGATTCGCTTGAACGTGCACATGTGGATGCATTGGGAAGAATTTTATTACAAAAATATGCAATACTGAAGACTTGTGTCGAAAGCAACAATCTATAGGAATAACCCGATCAGTTGTCACAACATTCCAGTAAGGAAGATGAGTATTTTATACAAAATTTTTATTACACTTTACTTCATCACCACAATTGAGGAAACTAAGGCAAACGGCGTATGTGATTTCCCCCCCGCCCCAACTACAAAAGAAGCACGAGCAACAATGCTGGAAACAGAAATTAAGACTTCCCCAAACACTTCTCAAGCTTGCCTTTTGTTCTGCTGTCATTGTCAGGCTCTGCAGTCTGATCGTCATGTTCCCCAGGCTCTGCTCAAATGCTGCCACCAGGTGAGCCTGAAAGTTAAACCATACAGAAGTAGTTTGTTCTCTCCCCCCAAAACAAGACTATTTCTGCAGGTATTTAAATGGACCACCTCCTGCATTGCATTGTTTGTTGGGTAAATGGTAAGAAAAAAACAACACTGATTAGAAAAGGTCACATGAGTAGAACATACGTTGTGAAAACGTTTGCAAATTATCAGGAACAATTTAATTGTGGAAAATTAGAGATGCCGAAGGTAACACACCAATTTCAGAATTTTAGAAAACGACAGCCCTTTCGTACACAACTACTACTAGCAGCGCACTATGAAACGATGCAGTTTTCGGCTATAAACCATGCCCTGCTTGGCAGCCGCTGCTACCAAACACTTTAGAAAACACAGACGTAGGAGTAACGCTGTGACCTGGCACATCAGTAGGATATTTCCTGATGGTGGCTCCTCAGCCAGCTGCTACGTCCACTTCTCTGATACCGTGATTTCAATAGCCACGACAGTTACCTCAGACAGACTCTAACAGAACAGCAAAGCAGAATTTTTTTTCCGGTTTGGAATTCTCATTTATTCTGTAAAATGTGCAGTCCTACATCCAGCATACATCTGGGAACAAAACCACCTTCTGGGTCCCGAGGAGTTAAGGTCCTTTGAAGAGCCACATCTCAGACTAATCCTGTTCATGTACTTTTAAGCTGCTTCGATTTTGTGATAAACAGAAAACACATTTTGCCACTTTGCTGAAACAGAAAGACATGTTAGATTCTTTTTTTTTTTTTTTTTTTAAATGTCTCATAGATTACATAACTGAGGCTTTTAAGGGATGCTTTAGGGCATACACCTTGTCACCTGAAAGCATTCCTGATACCAAAAAGGTGTGGAGGGGTGTCCCTGGTTATCTAGCCACGTCCCCAGGCTATTGCAAGCAATGACGTGTAAAGACCTCCTGTCGCAAAATGTAGAGAGATTCGAAACATCTCCTGCTGTTCATTTTTGAAATCACACTTAATCTTTGACTTTTTATGTGGGCCATTATTAACGTGTAAAAGGTTACTTAGTCATAGTTTTCAGGTACCCTCAAGTAGTTAAGTAGTTCGCTCTTGCCACAGAGCTTTTCACAAAAAGTTTAAATCTTTTTCCAGACAGTACTAAAAAACCCCAAACATCACTCCTAAGTTTCAGAAGGATACCTTAAAATGTAAAATAAAATAGAAAACAGGAACTAAAATATAAAGCAAGTTTTTAGATAGAGGAAGGTCAGGCAGAAACTTCCCTCCAACTAGATCACTATTTTCTTTGTGGATATTTAAGGCGAAAAGACACTGAAGTCACAGAGGTGGACGTTCGCACTGTGCTCCCCAACGGGAGAAGTCCGAAAGCCAAGTCGGTCAGTTCAGTCCAGAGATGCTCTCCCTGCAGAGAGGGATAAGGATGGAGACAGGACTACGGCAGCATTGCGGCCAGTCTGCCAGGTGCTTTATCAGCCGATATACCTGCATTGAAGTCAAAGGCTTCCCTAATATCGGAGTGCACCTTGCTTGCAACCAAGGTCCACGTGCTAAATATCATCCAAAACTTCCTGGTGCTGGGCCAATTACCCTTTTTTCATTTCCAATGAAGCACTGAGAACCCAATGTCGACTATATTAAGGACATCAGCTAAGATTTGAAAATGACTGAGAAGTAAAAGGAAGGAAAGTAGCTTGAGAAGACAGAAAGAAACTTGATGAAAGGGTACTATGTTTCCAGTGCCATGATATGGCATTGTTTTTTAGATATACGTGTATATCTATTGATCTATTTATAGATAAATATCTATATCTAGATATCTAAATATCTATTTATAGATATACATGTGTATCTATATGTACATCTATATGCAGTTGCATATGCAGTGGAACACAGGCATAGTTCAATATATTTTTGTCTCATTAGCCATAATCATCTACACTAACCATAGCAAATAATAATTTATTTCTCTATTAAAAATAATTCTATACACACAATGACAAGTAAAATTGTGCAAAATCTTTCCAAGCGGAAAAGGGCATTCTCTCACCTAAATATATACAGAATAGCAAAACCTTTCACTGAGCTATTCCAGACCTATTCATCAGCAGCACACAGCTGACTTATCCTAAATAACTGTTCTCACATTCACAAAGAAAACAAACATGAGCAGTACAATAACAGGGGGACGTGCATCTCTCATTCCCATCAGCCCCTATGAAAATAAGCAGAGCTGAGACTGTGAGAAAATAGCAAAAAGTAATTTAAACCCTCACACTACACATGTTTGAAAATCTAAGTATTTATTTTAAAAACACAAGACTGCAAAGTTTCTGTTGGGGAGGATGAACAGGGAATAACAAAACTGATATTCAGGAATCCTAAGCAATACTTTGCAAAAGCAAAAAATAAAAACCCTTTATTTTTTGACCTGAACCTTAAGAAAAAGTTGCTCTTTCAAAACCAGATCAGGCACCTTTAAATTATTCCCATCTGGAACCTGTTCAGTGGGCTATGGAAAATAGTTATCTTCACTTCCGAGCTGGAGCAAAACCTTTTCAAAATTCTTGCCCCTGACGGCCTGGGAAGCATCAAAAGCTGCAGTGTGTATACAGGAAAATTCAGCAAAAAATTAATAAATTAAATAAACAGCTGAATTCAAATTGCCTAAGTTAAAAGCATTTTTTAAAAAAAATCTTGTGTAAAGGAAATGTCCATAAAGCAGTGTCCTAACAAACAGCATTTATTAGTCTTAACTTTTCTGGCAACAGACCTGGCCTTTTACATGCAAAAAGAGTATGTCCTCTGGAAAGAGGCAGCTAGAGAGTGAAAGAGAAGCCAGTTAGGGCAACATTTCTGCAGCAGACCATAGCTGATCTATGAACAAATAAGGGGCAGGTCAAAGTCTAAGAAGTTTAAATAGCATGAATAAAACCCCCCAAAATTTTAGCACAGTGAATGAAGAAAAAAAGGAATATTATCAAAATAAATGATGCTAACTTTTTTTTTGGGGGGGTGGGGGGTGGAACCCCAAAACAACAACAACAAAAAACCAAATGACCCCAAACCAAACAAAAACGTACAGCAGCAGCATACGTTAAAAACTATTCTCCGCAAAGATAGTTGTAGTAACCACACACAAATTCTTGGGCAAATTAATGGCAGCTGGGGCAGGCACACAGTAGCCTGTGCTGCTACTCTTGGAGACAGGCTACTAAGTCTCGCATTGAGTAACAGCCTACTGAATCCCAACACCATATGAAGAAGAATGCAACAAAACTAAGGCAGAGCTAGATGAGTTGCATAGCTGACAAGTTCTTTCCTTGAAGGACACAAGCTGGGTTATTTAACAACATGATAAAAAAACGTATGCAAAAGAATCTGGTTCTTACTTTCTCACATGTAAAAGAAGCTTCTGGATGAAAACCTACTCATGTATCCAGTCCTCTTTGTATTTGGAAGGCAAATATAACATTAAATTTTTGGAAGATTTTTAAAATTTTTTCTCTTCCTCTTGGGAAAGTGACTGAGTGGTTACATGGAGTCAAAGCCCCTGACTTCTCTGTTAACTGTGTTCTTGGTTTTCCTTTCCCATTTTGCAAGCTGGATGAAGCACTGCAATGCCTGCAGCGAACACAACAGACTTCCCCTTGAATCCTTCTTGTGCTAGGTGTCACTGCTCTGATGAAAGCTGTCCTTTACTGTGCCAAGTTTCGTATTCCACCTATTCAGAGAGCTGATGGACAGGAACGTCCTCTTCAGTAGCATATGTTCTGATGTTTATTTATTCCCACAAACTAGGATGTCAATATGACCCAATCTGATGACTATTCATCTGTAGCTTATATACTCTGGAATTGCTTATTTTTCTAGCAAGCTTCTGTTTTGCAGATTTCTGCTATCTGTGACTACAGCACAGAACATATAAATAAACTTGCTCAGGGTCATACATAGTGTTGCCTCAGCACCTCCTGGCTTCCAAATCTTTTTTTTCCAAGTGTTTTACATCACTTACTCATCAAATTCCTCAGAGAAAACAAGCAGAAGTATTGCCCACAATGGTAAAAATCAGGTATGTCCACTCTGTAACCGTAAATTAGCTCTCAGAGCCCCTTATGCTACTGTTACCTGTCACACCATTACCCCACATCTTTATGCAATAGCAAAGTATAAAGCATTTCAATCCACATTTCCACCAATTTTTATTCCTACTGATTATAACCTTCATCCGTACCTCATCCCACCTAAATGAAAAAACAAGACACTATTTCTAAAAAAAGACACCGTCTTCAATGATTTTCTCAAAATCTGAAGATGGTTTACATATACGTAAAGCCAAATGAATATTATAATTCAGTATTTCAAGAAAGGCATACGACAATTCAGTAGGACAGAGGATGTTATTTTTGGAAAAGTCCCACATGCATGTAATTATTTTTTTAAACACATAGGTAATGTGAACCGAATGTTAGACACATGAAATCTTTTGGTCACTTAGAAAAACTGGGGTGGTAGTTGGTGCATTAAATGCATTCCCTGTTAGTGTTTGTTCTCCAGGTTGTACTCACATTGGCAGTCAACTGAGTTGTCAGAGCTGACACTTTTTCTTGGGATGCATCCAACTCTCTTCGTAGCTTGCGAATCTATATATTTTAAGAGAGCACTTTACTGCACCATAATACGGAGCGAAAATAGCAAGACACGAAATGCAGAGTGTCTTGACAGAACATTTATTCCTGTCAAACACTACACGCTCTTACCTCTGACTGGCACTTCTCTTCAGGCTATAAAATAAAAACGGAGGAAAATATGTGAGGATATTGCAACATAACCAGCCTAACAAATTTATCAAAATTTTCAGGGTTTTTTTGGCGTTTCAAAAACTCTAATGTGAATTCCTTATTTTGATTCCCACATCCATAGTCAATCTAAGGTAATCTCCTAATCTATTTACTCTTCAGGAAAAAGAAACCAGGCTGCTTGTACAGTACTTCTTCCTGCAGGAAGGAATTTGGGCTCCACTTGCCAGCCTGCCGACCAGTGCACCTCTGAGTCCGAACCGTGGAAGGGTGAAGTCCTGGCTCGATGCATAAGGGACTGCATGAGGCTCTGAAGAGCCAGGACTGTCACAGAACATGGCTGATCCTAGGCAATTCCCTTCCTCCCATGCTCAGCTCTCCATGGGACGGAGATCATGGTTTTGCATTCCAAAGTGATGTGAAAAAAAAAAATAAAAATTACTCCCACTTGGGTTCTGCCTAGGCACTGTGGTGATCAAGAACTGAGGACACACAACTAGTTATCTGAGGATGCAAAGTGGATGCACTGACCATCCATCGCGGTCTGCATGATAAAATTGTGGCTACTATGGCTTGTTTCTAACCAAAGTTATCAGCTAAAGAGAAGTATATGGTAGGAAGTTACACACTCCGCTGCCCTTATGTAAATATGCCCACTACCAGCCACCATGAAAATTATACCCATCAAACCACAGTATTAAGAGCCACTGGTGCTTGGGCAGCAAGCACATAAACCAGACGCTTAGCCAGCAGCCGCTGAGTACTCTCCTTGTGGCTCTCAGGGTTATCAACAACAGCCCAGAGGAAAAAGTCTGTTTTCCATCCTTCCAATACATTATCTGTTTTGGCTTCATATGGACCTTGCTTGAGGCAAGGTCAATAATGAAAGGCAGTCTTTTCAATTTATTGTCAAGGTCTTAAGGCCATGTTATGCATGTAGTTTCCTAACAGTGACACACGTATGTGAAATAACGCTAAACAACACTATGTTGGCTTGACAGACTTCATAGACAGTTATACATGATCTTCGAAGAGCAAGTTCTTCCACGTACTCTTGTATCACATATGCTCGCTTCAGCTGTGGATTTCTGGTAAGCGTGAAGGTGCATCGTACTTGCATAAGAATTTGAATTTGAAGATCCTGTTCGATTAGCATGTATTTCAGAAGTAATTATCCATTGTTTTTTAAAATGGTTGTGCTTTAAGAAACCCCCAAAACTGTGATCACTGCATGCCAGGAATACATGATCCACCTTTAATCTGGCTAGCTTGGATATTAACAGCAATGAAGCCACTGGGAATTAACCATCAGTGCCAAATACTTCTGTACAGTCTTGTGTGGGCTGGAGGCTGCTGTGTCCCTGGGTCGCTGCAGTTAACACCCCAGCTAGCTAAAGAAAAGCCAGGCAAGACAGGGTCTGCATGTTGCAGCCTCACCTCCCCACTACAGCACAGGTATAGTCTTAACTTACGAGGTCTTCCACAGTATATGTTTAAAATGGAAAAACCTTCATGACACTATTAGAAGAAAATAAGCAAATGCAACACGCATTTAAAAAACCCCTGTATTTTCAAACTCCAGTAAGCCGTATTTTAGGATCAGGTAACCTAAATGAATACATACTTCTGGAGAAAATATTACTGGCATAGTGAACAAATGGCTTCTTTAGGATTATTAAAATCTGTGCATTGAAAGGCTTACTCAAACTTCTTTAGTAGCAAATCCTTAATACAAGGCTGGAATGACTTTATTCAGCAAACTCTGTGGTGCTTTAGGTAATGAAGTCCAAATCTCCTCAGATCTACTGAGGTCCTTTGTAGCGAAACTTATTTAGTGTAGTTGTAAAATAGTGACTCAAAAAATAAATTGCTGCTTTTAGGCCATTAAAGTCTGTGTTTAATGAGGATACTGCTAAATATCCACAGACATCTTTATGAACATAAACATTTCTTTTGTAGCTAGCATTCAGAACACAATCAAATGAAAAGCGCTTTTTTCCCTCCTCCTTGAATGGCAAAAATAATTAGCACAATAAGACCAGTAAATTCAATGATTTTTATTAGTAAACCCAAATTGTTCATTTCATTATACTCACCGTCGAATAAATAGATGACGTACTGGATACCAAAGAGAGAGAAGAACCATGCACTAAAGGAAAGAAAATAAACACAATGACTATAAATACAGTAACCACAGAGTGGAATCATCATAGATCATCGACTGCCAACTACCAGTCGACTGAAGAAATACTTTCACTAATTTCATCATCCATCATAAACTTAATTATATTATTGCACCAATAATGTACAGTTTGAAGAATGCATGGCCAAGTAACACAATCCATAAACTTCGATTTGGTAAAGCTGTTTTAACAATTTAATAATACTTGTTTTTTGGGAAAATGAGGTGTGGTCAAGAAGATTAAAAAGAAAAGTTTCGATGCAGATTTGTTCAGAAATATATATTTCTCTGGACAGGTTATCTTAAGACTCTTGGAAAAGGACTTACTCAAGTTTAAAAACCAACAAATTAACTGAAATGCAGAAGAGATTACAAAAGTAAATCTGAGTACTTCATCTTCAGTTTTAGATGAGATTGAGGGGGCAGGTTGTTTTCTTTAAGCAGCAGACCAAGATGAAGATGTCCCGAGAAGACCACGATACCCATCTCTGGCATGTAACCAGATGCTCCAGGAGAAGATGTGGAGCACCCAGGGCAGAAACCACTGCCTAATTTTGGGGCTCCCAGTTGTCCTCTGAATGCAGCTGGATCTTCCTTCTGCTGACTACAAGGGAGCTGGATCATGGGCACCGCTGAGCTGAACATTGCCTATCCCTGTAGGGGTTTTTGGTCTTTCTTTAGAGCAATGACATTTCTTTAACAAGGCACAGTTTGTTCTCTCATAGAAAAACTACCAGAGGAAAACATGGTAACAAAACCTGTTCTGGAAAAGAATCCATTTCAAGCAGTTTTTGTACTTGAATATATATTCGGCAAAAGAGACATATACATTGATTCTCAAGATTGTTACCATCACCCTGACGTTAGGATTTATATATAACATAATTTTATTTTTGATTATGCTGTTAAAAAACCCTACCTGAAGCTATTCTTTCTGTTACCGAAACATGCAAAATTACCTCTCCTTTATTTTTATTTTTAGAAACAAAATATATTTAACTGAAACTTTTATTCAAACTTCAGGTAACTTCATACAAATCATATGAAATTGTGTTAAATTGCTTTTTCTTTCATCTAAATCCTCCAGCCAGAAAAAAAAGGTTAGAAAAGCTGCCATTTTGCTCTAATTACCTACTGCAATTCTACATTCATAATAAATGGGCTCTGCTTTCCCATTGACATTATATCCTAAGGCAAGGCTGGAAAAAGAAGTAAACAAAGTCTAAGTTGGCTTCTGGAGGAATTTAAGACAATTTTAAAAACCCACAAGAAAGTAAAAAAAAAAAACCTCACACCCATTTGCTTTTTCTGGTTAATCATATTTTCAATTAAAATGATCTTTATAGTCAGATGTTAAGGACTGTACTGCATTAAGAACATAAAAATAACCAGCGTGAGTCAGACCCAGGGTTTGCCTAATCGCTTGCTCCATCTCTGGCTGCAACCGCAGCGCATGTTTAGGGAAAGGCATGCAAGAAGGAGGCAGATACCCGGTGATTTTTCCCCAGGTACACCTTTGCGTCTTCTGGGAATCAGCAGAGATGGAAATTCCTGAGGTGGAAACTGCAGTCAGATCATTGTTTTTCATAGTCGCTGTGACCTATCTACCATTAACTTGCTTAACTACTTCTGAATCCACGGACACATTTTATCTGTAACAAAAAACTCTTGTTGTGTTTAGAATATAATTCTTTGCAGTTGTTTTAGACCTGCTGCTGAGTCAGTCAATAAGTTCCTTCAGTGTCTCCACACCCCTGTGGTACGAGAAGTAATGGATAACCATCCTCTTTATAACGCACTAAGTTATATATTATCACCTCCCTTCAGACATCATTTGTCCAAGCTAAAGATTCCTCATCTATCTCACTCTCTTCATACCATAGATGTTATGCACTTCAGATCTTCTTGTCACTTTTTGCCTGCATTTTACCCTTAGGATCACCTTTTTTAAGATGGAAAGCCCAAAGCGCAGGCAATATTCACAAGGCCACCAATGGGCTCATACAGAGAATATAATATTATTTTCTAGTTTGCCTCTCTATACTCTTTCTTTGTGCTTTTTTTACTAATAGAGATGTATTCAAGAAAGCAACCATACCAACTGGCCAGAGAAGAAACAGATCTCCTTACAAGGGACTGGGACCCAGGATTTTTGAGTTAGCATCAACTGGAATTTTTAAGATCACTTTGGGACTTTAAAGGAGGCAAGAAGACTCAAAATGAAAAAAGGGAAAAAACATATAACTCTGGGAATCATACTCCTGCCCTGTAAAACATCACCATTGCATCATTCAAATGTGTGTATAATTTGGGATTTCTAGTTTCAAGGACAACTAAGGAGTTAATGTTTTTGCGCAATTTCTTTTTAAAGTATCTGCAGATGGCTACTTTAAGGCTATTTAATTAGAAGCCTGAAGGCAGTTACGCTCTTGATGTGATTCCTGTTTTTTGCAGTTAACGTGCATCTGCACGCAGGCTACAAACCCAAATTGTTTTGGAGTGATTATTTTACAGCACTATAAATGCATATGCAAGCATGTATCATTTTTAATGTTAGAAAAGAAACGGTCTAGCCGGGATCAACTGTCCAAAGACCAGAAAGAACAACAGGTATTGCAGTCAGTAGCACAAAAAGGAATAAAAATTTATATCCCAATGACAATGAATTTAATTCCTCTCTCTCTAGGCAGCACAGGTCCTGGGGAAGACTGATGGCCAGGGAAGTGGGGAAACTGGAGAGCCAAGAGACCACTTCAGTTTTAGGCTGTGTTTTTACCCCTGAAGTTCTGGTGAGTTTGGAGGCTGTTCCTGCTGGCTTCTCTCCACTCCTGAAACCCTTCCTATCAAGAGAGTTCTGTACTGCAAGGCTGACTAACATTTCAACCTGCATGCTGTGCTGTGAGAGAACATGACTGTACCTCACACTATGGAGACAAAAGAAAAAAGGCTTTTAAGAATAAATCCTGGCCCTGCTGAAGTTAGTAAGAATAAAGTGTCCTGTGATCTTATGTGCTAATAAAGAAGTAGATTGGTAACCTTTACTTAAGACCTGGATTTATGCTTCATTGACACTGGCTGATTGTATGAAATCAATTTGTTCATCAACCACAAATTTAATTTCTGTAACACTTTTTGGTCTATTCTCTCAAGGTGAAGGTGAATGATGCATGCATACTTTTTGATTTATTCTCTTATTCTGTGAAGGTGAATTAGACCCACAGGTTTGAAAGCACAGGACAACATATATGCCATATTCAGAACCGCTTGCCTACTCATAACTTGTGGTTCCCTGAGAAATAAGCAGGAGCTAATAAGCAGGCTATCCCTGCTTTCTGTATGGCCAGAGAAGTGGCAGAAGACCTTTAACCTGAAGACAAAAATATAGAGACTGCACCTAAACATTCATCGCATCTGATAAAATATTATTATCCTTTTAGGCGCCAAAAAAATTTAGGAAAATCTGAAAGGGACTTCTTCAGCATGTCCACTGTAGGGTCAAATTCCCTCCTCGTATACAGAAGTGATCTTTTTCCACTGCTTTCAAGTCCATAGGTAGAGTTTTCTTGGACATCATTTTTATTATTTTTTTAAATGAATGAAAAGCACTTTGTAGAACATTTCACCTAACTCTTCCCTTTTCCTTTTCTTTTTTTTTTTTTTTAAAATGGTTCACCCTCAAACATGTAATACTTATTAAATATTCTGCCAAACTAGCCTCTCGCCTGGACAAGAATTTCTGAATTGCAAGAGCCAGTTTAACCTCAAATGTGCCAAAATGGATTTGCTGTGATCTTAAGCACACTTAAAAGACTAAGGTTACAATTTTTCTGAGGATGTCTTCAATAAAACCTGAATAAGTTTTGCTGTAGTAGCTCCTTCAGTAAATCTAAGTATAACACAGATGCAGTGATTTAAATTCCTCCACAGATTATATTAAGGAACTCTTTAGTAAGAGCAGGACTGTTCATCTCAGAATGAAATTCAACTGACTAAGTATCAGGCAGCCTTTGACTGTTCATGATCATCTAGCTTTCTGAGAGCACGGCACAAACAAAGTTTAATTCCTGCAACGACACAGTTTTCAGCCCTACAGCATTATTCTAGCAATTTTCAACCCATAATGAAGATCCTCAGCCGTGGGCCTCTAAAATACAATTAAATGTAATGGAGTTAGATTGGCTAAATTCAATAATGAATTAGCCCTGAATCTTTCTGGAGCCATATCCAATGCGCATTTTCCACCGCTTCCAACGGTGGAAAACAGATGGGATAACCAGTATCTCCAGGAAGGCACCCTGTGGCTCCTAAAGGCTGCTACGAGCACCTAAGTGTGGCTCCCATGCCTGGCTCTAGGGGAGCAGCAACAACGGGGCACTGGTATTAACAGTGCCGAGTAAGCACAGGTCTTCAGCAGCGGAGGAAGTAAGTCAGTGAAGGCTTGTGTGACCTGTAGTGATAAAGTACTTCATAGCCAGCCAAGCTCCCAATCCTTGCCAGAAAGGTGATTTAAGACTCAAAGAGCTACTGCTGGAAGAGCTTCCTATGACCTTCCTATGAACCACTCCCAGAGCTCACCCCATGCTTGACTTCTACGAATGCAACACTTGAAGGTTTCATTGTGTGCTCATAGTTACTCCTGCTACAGCCATAAGGTTTCTCGATCAGTAGCAATCAAACTAAACATTTATTTATAGGCAAATGACTTTTTCTTCTTATATTTATATGGTCTTCTTTTATCAGGTATGATCACATATTTGAAAAGACGATGAGGAACTGAAAAGAAGAGCCTAGGCGTTCTGAAGAACTGCTCAGGTCCCTTCTGTGGAAGCTGTGTGATAGCAAGCCGGACATTGAGCAGATATAAAAAGTAAAGACAATTTGAATACAGATTAAATACTGGAAAAATTAACTGGGATAAAAACAACAGCCTGGCTGATATCAATTATTTGTACTACAAACAGAAGTGTGGAGGCCCAGGTTCAAGAGAACAGTCCTATTCAAGGAAACACTTTAATATGCTAACTCTAAGCATGAACTAGAGTAATTTTGAGATAACTAAAAATGAAGCACAGGATGTGTTTAAATCATTTCTTGAACAGTGATGGTCTAGCTACACCACTTACATGCTTTCCTATGTCTGGCCAGAAGGATCACTGAGTGAATATCATCAGAATGATGACTAGGACTAAAGTTTTGTCTAACACTGAGAGCTCCACACAGAGAGAACTGTGCTCTGAAATGACCCCTATGCTGAACTGAAAAGCAGCAAATTTATACTTGGTTCAAGTGAGAATGTCATCTTCTGTTCATTTCCAGCACCATCACATACTTTACTGACCTTCTTCAAAACCATCACGGAAAGAACCAGACCGACTCATTGTTCTGCTTTTCTCGTCCAGGGACATCGAGCTGTTCCTGAAGCGCGTATCACTATAGGGGTCATAAGGACCATCTGCATTGGAAAGGCTGTGGGTCCGTAGCATGGTTGGATTTGACAGGCTCATCTGGGCTGCAGTGGTTGGGCTTGCTATAAAGTGAAGAATAAACACCGATTTATATTTGCACGACCACAAATTTTCATACCTAATTTTTGTGCAACTACCAAAAAAAAAGGCATTTCTTCTGACTTAAGAGTTCTTCTGACTTTTATATATTATTTCAGACTGAGCTTTACACAATTTTCCAACAAGCCACCTGAAAAATACATATAAAGATAAAATATCTTAAACTGATGAGAGTGGCACATATAGTAAGATGCTTGGATTTTAAAGCAGTATTACCAAACAAGTAGGCAACAAAGAAGTATTTTCAAAGAATTACTGCAAGTATGCCACCTTTGGGCATACGAGATAATAATGCTAATTAGTCACACTCATTTCAATGAGAGTGCTTCCTGAGGTTGAATGTGGGACTCGGAGCTGCAGAAAGAAAATTATATTGCGTAATATGCTATTTTCAAGACACACAATGTATTGCTATGATTATCCAAACAGATAATTATTCACCAAGCTGCGAGAAGTTAAATCTAGTTCCAGAGGGTGATGTTATGCTGGATCCAGATGAAAATGGAGAATTGCCAGCAGTATCCTGAAGTCCTCCTGCTGAATGGGACCGTAGCCATTCTTTTGCATCTTCTTGATTACGGAGTTGGGAGGATGGGGTATACCTGCAAAAACAGTTTTTCCAAAATTAACTTTGACATTTATTTAAAATGATAAAAAAACCCCCACAACCATGAAATGTCACAAGACTTGGGGAGGGAGAGAGGGAAAGAAAGATGGAAGAACTCTCATATGAAATTTAAGGATTAAAATGATATAAAACCAATACAATTCTGAATAAAGCAGCTGTTCCAAGCTGTTCTAAGCTCTTCCTAACTCATTCCACTTCTGTTTGGGAAAAAAAACCCCAACCCTCCTTTCCTACAGCTTCAGTAGTAACCAAACCAGTAGTAAACAAAAAGCTACAGATAGAAGTTTTGTACTGTAAAATATAGTGTGTGTTACATATGTACGATTGAAAAATAAAACCATAAGTTGGAAATCCTTTCCTTTCCTTAGGTTATGCCAAAATTCTATCACTATTTTAGTATTTTGGTGCATCGCTAAGCTTAGCTGGCTTTTCGTCATATGACAACCAAATTCAAGTCAACAAAGCCATTATCAAATTTTTAAACAAGTTGTGACCCAATAATTCATATTCCAGAGACATTAATATAAAGGTCTGTGGAGGTGTATCCCATTTATTTCAAAACTAATAGCATTAAATCATCACAAAGGAGACTAGGTTTAGCCTTTTCTGAAGGCAAAGAAAATAGCAGAAACGTTGTCTATGCCAACATCAATGGCAAAACAGCCACTGGCTTCAGCTTAAGCAAAGTTTTAAATCTGCTTCTGTATATTCCTGAAAAATAGGTATGTTACCACAGGTGTTACGTGAAATATGTGATAGGGTACAGGTATCAACAGAAAGAGCATCATGGAAACACTTGTCTGCTGACGGATTTCAGTGTGTGTCTTAGGCTATGCTATCTGCTTTTGAGAAATATTTATGAGTTACTAGCTCTCCTTCCAAAAACTAAACACTTGGAGCCTATTATTAGTCGATATTATCTATTTAATTAATTAGATTCCCTCCAACTAAATGGTCTACAGTAAGATATCACTTATTAAGGCTATTTTAAATCAATGTGAACACTACAATAATTAACATTGCAAAAACTCAAACTATTTTCAAAAAATACATTCATTCTGCTTATGCCTCAACACTTAATCAACAGTCCCTGGCTATCTCCATCTCTTGAACTTTGCACAAATATCAGTTTCTTCAGAAAGGGGCTTTAAACAGTCATTTTACTTTAACACACTAAGGATTTTTTTTTTTTTTTGCAGCATTAATACCTACCTCTTCAGCACTCAAATGTTTCGGTCTTAAAAGAGAGTCTTTATTTATTAGAGACATACTTGAGAACCACTGAAACATTTTAAACAAAATGCCATTTTAAGAAAGGCTTTTAGCACTCGGCTTCATGGGACAAAGCTGCTGTGAAGAACAATGTGTATAGCACAGAATGAATTGCAGCTGCAATTTCAAGGCATCAACTCAGTAATCTCAGAAGCTGCATTAAGCGATTCTGAAGCTGCAATTTTCCAAATTGTCTGAGACATCTTCTGTAAATTCTGTAACACTTAAAGCATTTAATTAATACACCTAATGTTGATTATCTTGCTAGAATTCCTTGTATCAATGGAAAAATCTTTTTCAGAGCAGTTTTTTTTATGTTATAAAAACCATGACCTTACAGATACACAAAATCTACGAGAAGACAGTTGCCAAAAGTTTGTTTGGAGATTTTTTTTTTTTGTTTTCTAGAAGAGTAGAAGTTATCTCCAAGAGCCCTACATATTTAGGTATTCTGAAGCAAATATTTTTTAAATTAATGTGTCCAATGTCATCCTAAAAGGTTTGGCATGATATTGAAAATTTTTTCTATTTGTATATCAACACCAAGGCTCCCAGGGTGAAAATGATCTCAAGTCATTCCATGTAACAGCCATAGATGCTGCAAAATTATTGTTTTCAAGTCAAGCCCAGTGATGGTTTATGAGATGCTTTTCAGCAATTCAGCCAGCAAAAGCCACAGTTCTTGCTCAAGCGGAGAAGCCACTGGATGAAAAAAAGCAGAGTGGTCAATGGCCTTCTTTGAGGATGAAGAAAGAAAGGAAGAAAGAAAGAAGGAAAGAAAGAAAGGAAGAAAGAAACAATATTGTTGCCACCTCTTGCAAACTGCGACCATCACCATCACCACCAGCCACAACAGAAACACAAAGCAAACTCCAAAGCCACAACAAAAGCTGTTAAACCGTGTGGAAGCACCAATACCTGAGTCCCTTCTTAGGCAAAGTGTTCCTATCAAGATGTGGGTCGCTGCAGAAAAGTTAAAAGAAAAGAACTTCAGAGAAGAACAAAAGGGAAGGAATAAGATCAGGACGAAGGACGTACAAACATCGGCATCACCTTTTCAGAGGAAAAGGTGCTGGGGCCTTCCTACAGAAACATGCAAAAACCTCCTTACCCAGGTGCGGATTTGCACAAACATGCATCTGGTACCATGCCAATGAATCTCATCTGCTCACAGCGTGGTTTTGCTATTTCTCCTACCCACAATGAACAAAAATGGCTCTTTAAACGTCAAACGGATGCTTAAAAATATGCTTTTCAGCAGGCGTGAGGCAGACTATTTGTGAAAACTGATGAGAATCTTCAAGTCCAAACCACCTTCCCGTCATTTCTTTCAGCAGACACCATTTAGGGAATGCAGCTAATTACTGCTATGCAGCTGCAATGTATAGCAGTAAAAGTATTGAGCCCAGACTGTTTAAATTTTCAAATCTTAGCTTAAATTCCATTAGCGAAGTAAAATGAATCTATTAGTTGTCCAAAACCCAAATATTTACGTTTATGCTTTTACAACTGATGAACTTGTAACTGAGCAGAGTCTGTTAATTTGTTTTTAAAGAAAATATCCACGTGCTTAAATGAATAATTTAATGACAGTCCTTATAGCTAAATTACAGTGCGGGAGTGTTTAAAATTACAGCAGTGAGCAAAAGTCAGCTAGAATGTTTAGATTCGGGTCATCTTTTCCTAACTTTAACATTCATCTTTACAAGGACGGATGTACACAAGTCCCTGCAAAACACTCATGAGCCAAACTGCAATAAAAGACTGACGACACTGAATGACACGGGGACTTCACGACAAAAAAGACAGGCCTGAAAGGCAGTGGGAAAAGCAGCATGCCAGAGGAATGCTGAAATGCTAGTGAGAGTTTAGAGTGGTAGAAAAAAAGGGCAAGATTTTCAAATTGCCTTTGGCAAAGAAATGAGGGGAAAAAAAAAATACCCCCACAAACCAAAACATGTTCCCAGTAACAAGAGCAACACCAAAAACATGCCAACTCTGCCATATGCCATTCTCCAGATTGATTTAGGTAGATAGATGGGGTGTTTGAGGGGACTCTCACTGGCATGTCTTTGTGTCAGTTCACATCTGAATGATGAACACAGCAGAGGACTCGACTGAGCACAGTCTGTCACAAAACAATTTGCTTCACTGAGATGGGCAACAAAACCTACAGCCTTGTGCGTACTCCTGTCCTGAGACAGCATTACCTGTCCTGTCTCCTGGGCAAAGTATTTCGGCAGAATTTGGGGCTAGCAGCAGGGGAAGAAAGAGGGCTAGAAGAATCAGTCCAACAAGACAGAAAACAAGAGAAGGAATATTAGAATGAAAAGAGGAGAGAACAGGAAGGAGTTATAATAAAACACAAACAGAAACCCAAACTGTCAGAACATTATAGTCAGCGGTAATTTTCTCCATTGAGATGCAACTACAAAAATTTTGCTACCTGACTACATAATTACACATCAGGATATAGCTGATTTCCAATGCTTGCAGGGGTACGACTGCCTTCTCCAAAAGGTCACGCAGAGAGCATGCACTGCAAGTCATTGTCTGATTTATCCCGATGTTAGCCCAACGTGCCGTTAATACAGCTCTGACGCTGAAAAAGCAGTCCCATTCCCTCCTCCCTGCTCAGTCATCCCAGCTCCTATGCCATGTCCACGCAGACACCGATGAATCTGATCGTGGAAGGAGCTGGGGAACTGATCAGTCGGACATACAATTCAGGTGATCATTTTTCAGTTGCATCCATCTCCCAGGCGGGTTCACGAAGCATTCACATGAATGCCTGTACTGAAACACCGTAGGGAGCAGCTGGAGATGGGACAGGCCAGCAGGGAGAGGCCGAGGAGGGATCAAGCGGCTAGGGAGACAGGGATGTCTCTTTTCAGCATGACCTCCAGTTTAAAAGCTTGTCCAATGTTAGAGACGAGAAGTTTAACAGGAAACAGTTTGCTTCTCAAAACAAAATAACAACAACGATGGAAGTTTTTTTGAATATCACTATCAGATCAACTAACAGGAGATCTTTGGAAGGATAATATATGATGCAAAATTCAAATATTAGGTATAATATGGTAGCAAGAAAAGTTGTCACATTAGCTACCACAGCAAACTAAAACTAAAAACCTCACCTGAACTCATCCTTTTCTCTGAACTGGGGTCCTTGCCTGGAACGGCTTCCGTGTACGTTCTAGTAATACCAGTCAGTATTATCTTGTAAGAAGCACAACTTGATTTGTATCTGCAGTGTTGGCTGCTGCTGCCAGGACTTCATTCACATTTGAGATACATACGAGCTTAATGGAAATGAAAGAAAAACCTACTAACCTTTCAGACAGCGTAGTCTTTACACTGTTGGTTCGGACAAAGGGAGTTAGAGAATCATCTTTAGAGGCTGGAATCAAGCCACTGGAGGAGTTATGGCTCAGGCCACCTCCACTGCTCAGAGAGATATCAATGGATTCACAGCTGGTATGAAGACTGCTGACAGACTGGTATCCAATGCCATCCTTGCTAACAGCAGAACTGCTACTTGCGTTGGTACCCCATGTTAAACTGTTGGAAGGAGCTGAATGTGCTGAACTGGGACTAGAAGCTAGTGGAGATTGGTTCATATCTGTGTTTTTACTATATAGAGGACTGCTGCCCCCACTGCTCAGCACACCACTGCCAGATGGTGAATCAAGATTACCCTGCTGGTTCATGGTAGCATGAGGATTAGAGATGACTACTGAATTTTTCATATTTTCTGCTGTTGTGATGGGAACTTGTTTACTAGGCTTGCCACCAAAAAGTCTGTAAAAAAAGATAACATGAAAAATACATAAAATGGAATATTAAATGCAAGGATATTTTATATCTAGACCACAGATCATCTTAGCTTCAGAAAACCAACGTTAAGTAAATGATCCTAGACTGGACATACACAACTATAAATTTATGAATCTCCTTGTGTTCACGCCACTTTCAATAAAGCCCAGAGACAATTATGATAGCTTCAAATCTATCTTAGGTGTTTCTTCTCTGAACCATGAAATAATACTTGCACAAAGCTAAAATACAGCAATATTGTCTTCTGCCACTTAAGGAAAAAGGATACCAGAGAAACACTGCATTTATTAATCTGAAGCATGGAATATTAGAGGCTGAAAGTTTGTTGTAAAGGTAAATTCTGTGCAAATCACCGAATGCTCTGCACAGAAACAGCATCTGCTGGGATGTAACAGGAAAAATATTTACTGGTATCAAATGTAGGTTTGTCTCATTTCAGGAGCCAAGCTAGCTGGAAACTATTTCTTTGGAGTGGAGAATGAGATTTTACCTGGTTTGGCACCTGGCACTGGCTCAGTAAAAGACTAGCTGAGTGCCAGAACTAGTGCAAAGGAGGGGAGGTAAAAGCATGGTTCGAGGAGGATGGCTGCAGCTTCTCCAATTTGCATCACTTTTGCCAAAAGCACAAGTGTCTTAGAAGTAAACATGCTTAAGACCAGATTATCAATCATTCTAAAACTGATCCTCAAAATTATGAAGAAAGTGTACCTTGTGACTCCAGCTTCAAGCATCCACCCCAAATACACTGCTTCTGTTTCTGCCACTTAGCTCCTGCAACTGCCTTTGGAACCTTAGTTTTCCTCACACATACCTATATGGATTTGCTTTTTTCTTATCAACAGTGTGGAGTATTGGGGATAAAACCTTTCAAAGTGGGTATCTATCAGACTGTAGTCCTCAGAATGCAGCACTTTATTCAAGAGCTCCTAAAGACTTCTGGGTGGGCATGCACTGAGCAGAACTTTCTCTGCTTTTGAGTATGCCCAGGCTGTCATGATCCCTCAGCACCTGAGAGCAATGCAGACATCCACAAACCAGCACAAATCTGGAAAACTTGGTTCAACCTGGACTCCACATCACACCTCACTGATTAGGAGACACTGACTCAGACAAGCAAAAGGCTTCAAATGATAAAACCCATTCCTACGGGGATTTAGAGACATTTTAGGTTTTATTTAGAGTTAATGTTATCAGAGCAAGTATGAAGAAAAATGTCAAACCATACTGCAATGATACGTGGCCTTCAGCAGCAATACCAGCTTAGGGTATTCCTGCTCCTATGCACCACCTCTTCACTTGTGCTGGGGGAACTGTATTCTTAGAGATAGGATCCTAGAGCTTAAAAAAAAGCCCCAGCCACCCACACAACAATTTTACAAGCTGTTTTTAAGCTACGCAGCCTTCCTGAAACTGTTTCACAGCACCTCTAATACAACTGAAAGGATGCTGCACTGCAGCACAAACAGAAATGTGTTGCTGCCAAAGGCAGCGTCTGGTCGAACCACAACTTCGTAACAAATGCCTTCAGAACAGGATGCGGTCTGGACAGCATTCCTTTCAGTCCAGAGAAAGTCCAACCCAGCAAGACACTCACATCAACACAGAGGTTAACTCTGGAAGGACATACCCTACATGGAAGGACGTACCCTACAAGGAAGCACGTACCCTACAAGGAAGGACATCTGTTTACTCCTATCCACTATTATTGACAAGAGACTGACATATCTGAGCTGGCTCTTGGGTCACGCATGTCTCCCGTTAACAGAAAAGCAGCATATTATATACTGCAAAGCATGAAGGCCCAATTTAACAATAAAATGTATCAAGATAAATGATGGTTTCACTGAAGGGACATGCCGGATACATAATACCAGAGCTAAAGGGAATACTGAGAGAACAGAGACAGGGATGGCCCTCATCGTAGAATTATAGAATCTCACTGTTTATGACAGTATAGAAGGTATACATGTTTGCAGACTTGCAGGTAAATCTATATCATTACAAAGGTATGGATTCTCATTTATTGTATAATATTAAAAATTACAGGGACAAGAGGAAATACGCAAAAAACAACGTGTGCAACTCATCTCAACAGACTATGAAAATTAACCTCAAAATCTTCTTAATTGTCATTCTAGAAATCAGTAATAAGCAGACGAGGCCAAATTCAACTCTGATGCATTTCAATATGTGACTATTTAGACAGCCTGGTGAAAATTCGAGAGTAAAATTGTAAATCAAATGAGGGAATAGTTAAATTGAGCCTCAATGTCTTCTCTTTGAAGTTTCATGTATTTCTAATGTAGTACTTCAGTTACATAGCTAGCAACACGGCTTTCTAGTAATAAAAAAAAAAATTCCAATCAAATTTCAAGATTAATGTGCCTGAGACTTGAAACACTGAAAACCTGCATTTCTCAAGGGGTATATACCATAGAAATGAAAGGTCTATTGGAGTTTTTCTTTTTAAGTAGCCATTGATGAAGATTAAATATTCTAAACGACATGGCTTATCTAATGATAGCCAGGAATAAAATAAAGGAAGTATCTTGAATGATCTTGAATAAAACCATCCATTTAAAAAGAAACAGTTTACAGCTCTTTACAGCATTAGCCTAAGCTGCCATCACAGCCATTAATGCTTGCACTGGTGCTTCAGATGGAATGTGGCTTTCTCACATCACTGGAAGCAGGATGATGCAGCATAACTGTATGGGTATTATGGGCGTCAAGACAAAATGAAATGCAAAACACTGCAACTTGAAACATACAAGCTACTCAATGTCAAATTAAATTGAAAAATAATATTAACGGAACCTTTCACCGATATAAAGGCTTTGATGCACACTGCATCAACAAATTAAGTCCTGACCAACTCAATATCTGTGTTAAAAGCATGTGTGGGGCAGTGGTGGAGAAATAGAAGACAGATAAGTTTTTTGTTTAAAAAAATATTATTAAAATAAGAAAACTCAACCCAGCTCAGTAACCTTACTTAGGGTTCTTCTACACAGTCAAAATAACCTGCTGTCAGGAGTTTCACAACACACTGGCCTAATCCACACAACTGAAAGATGTGAATCTACACATGGCAGGTCAAATTATGCATCTGTCGTAATGAAAATCTGAAATAACTCTCCTGTTGTCAATTTATAATTTGATCCACCATTGGAGTATTTCCAGGTTTGTTACATACACATGGGTCCAAGAAATCCTCAGTAACCTTCAGGTAAGAAAACTCTTATTCCTGCAATATCTGCATGGATAAAGCCTTCAGGTATGATTTTTGTAACAGAGAGACTCGTATCAGAATTGCCAGACTTTCTGCCAGACAGTTGTTTTTTCCAAATGTTAAATTTTTGCTGCTGTCACGTGATGTACTGAGTATTTACAACACTGGCCAACCTGTTTATGTGAAATTAAACGTAAATACAAAGACCTTGATGTAGGACACTAAATAGTAAGTGCTCCACAAAACACAGCCAGGCCTGGCTCGAAGAGTCCTGATCATTCAGCTCCGACTAACATCATTGCACAATCAACGAATTTGTTGCCTACCTGCGCAAAGTGGGAGAGGCCACATCGGGGTACTTGGCTCCTTGCTGGTGAGTACTTTGAGCTCCGCTAGAAGCAGTCTGTGATGCAGGGTTCACTTTAACAGAATTACATGAGGCCACGCTTTCGTTGTCAGACGAAATCCCTTTCTCTTTATCAGTCTGATTGACTAATCCTGGCAGAGAGTTTCCAAGGATTACCTTGGCAGGCTCTCTCATTTTAGGGACAGGCAACCCAGCTGACTTGCTGCTTATGTTGGAGTCTATGCTACTCGTGCTAGATCTATTCCCAGCTCCACTTCTGCTACTGGATTTACTGGGCCGGGGTAAACTACGATATTGAAGATTAGTTCGGGCACTAAGTGCTAAGTAGCCATCATCCTGGTTCTGTGAGCCATCAACACTAGTCTTCCGACCAGTGGTCCTACCCATGAGTCCAGATGACTTTGGGATTTTTCCCAGGGTAGCCGATCTACTGGTGATAGTTGCCCCACTGGCAGTGATTATAGTCATGCCTACGGCTGACCCGCTCTGTTTCTTAAATCCAAATGTATTAGCATTAGCAGCAGTTGTTCTAGAGTTACTTGTGGGAAGCTTTTTGGATTCATCACCACTGCTGCGTCCTGCATCTGATGGGGAACGTTTAACATGTCCAGCTTTAGGAGATAGTCTACCCTTTTCTGATACCTTGGCGTCATCAGTTTTCCCTACAAAAACAGAAAAAGAATTCTAATATTTAATGACTTGAAAACATCAAGCAAATGATGAAACTCAAAGCAGCATGAAAAGCAAAAGCGTGTTAGCCACCAGAGTGTGGTTAAAAATTATGATCTAGTCTGCACTGATCTTACATGCCACTCTAGTGAGTTATACATGCAGACTTGCCAGAGAAAGTATGTGGTGTGTTTGCCCTTGAGAATATGAAAAGCAGAACAGTCTTATGTAATAGTGACAGATAAGAAAAAAAATGTTTCCCTCTGTAGCTACCACAGATTGACCCTTCTTTATCATTAGAGAGAAGTAGTGTTAGGCCATTAGCATAATTTTTCTAAGAGGCATTGTTCAAGAAAGCTTCTAACTTCAACTTTTTCATGTACAATTGTGTACACAATCAAACAAGAGGAGAGGTATTAACTTATATTACTTAATTATGCAAATTCAATCCATTTTCATTCACACATCTGCAAGTGCTAAAATCACTAATACATTTACAAGAAAATCCAGAACTAAATAGTGTTTAGTGTAAATTAACATGCTGGTTTAGTATGGGGGGGTGGGAAATCTCCTCAACCACATATACTGTATGTTCTTAAAGTTAACCGTGACGTCAAAAGCTGAAATTATATTATTTATTCTTCATACGGCAATACTGTGCCCAATAAATAGCTTGGCTTAAGACTAGAGTTGTCATGAAAACAACTTCCACTGTGTACTAATCCAAAATATGCATTTTCAAATGAACAGAAATAGAAATGTGAACATATGAGATGCTGCATAGGTTAAAACACTACCTAAAAATAAAGACAGGATTACCTGAAGTTCAGGTTCTGCCTCTGGAAAGTATTTAAACTGTTTTCATACCGAACACACTTTTTGGCTTGTTTATATCTTACACCTTTTCTCACCTGTTCCAGGTGTCTTTAATGTGCCTGAGGTGGTTGAAGGTTTAGTCCTTGGTGTGGTAATGCCAACCTGAGCTGACATGCCCCGTCGCCAGGAGCCCGTCTGCGAAATAACAGTGTTCTTCCTACCAGAAGTGCTTTTATCAGATTCATCCGACACATCAGAGGGATTCCGCCTCCATTTAGATCCTGGCTCCATTTTTATGCCGCTATCAGATCCTCCGTCTGATTTCTTGACTTCATCACCAGACCATAAGGAATTCCGCTCAACCTGGGAATGCTTTTCTGCATCGGTCTAGGACAGATAAGGAATTGTAATACAACCTTCAGAGCAAGCCTTTCTTTTAAGACGCTTCATAAACGAGAACCGTCAAACTGATTAATAAACTCAACAGTCATCTCTAAGTACCAACAAACATAACATGCCTTTGATAAAGAAATGTCACAGCAAGAAATGAACCTCAGCAATGACAAATTTTTTTAATATGCTAGGGAAACAAATACAAAAACATAACAGTCATGCCCCTTAGAATGAAGAAAAAATAAAAAAACCCAGAAAAATGGAAAAAAAGCACTCGATTTATACAGGACATATTCAGCTTTATGGCATTTATAATCCTCCATCTCGAATTTCTTTTACTGCAATGCCAAAAAACCATTTCAAACCTGCGCAGCCAGCTCTCCTTTGTTCCTGCTGCTTTCCTATCTCTTGTCTGGCAATCTGATCTCCAGAGCATGAGGAGGCAGCTTTTTGAACAGATTTGAAGATGTGGAATGCTGTTCACTCTCATCTAACGTATTAGAAGGACACCCAAGAACTGAAGAAAAACGAATCCCCAACAACTTTCTAACAATACTCAAGTCTGACTTAAATATACAAATTAGATCAGTTTTTAATTTATATTCAACTCTTACAAATTGTTTTTCCTTATTTTTTGCACAGACTGATTGTGATGCCAGTCATTTATGGAGAATTTTGCCAAGATGAACGTCAAATATAGAATTTTCTTATTGGCAAGCCTTTGCCAAATTCTCAGAAATGCTTACATTAAATCTATTACCCTACATATGTAATATATTCCCCATACATGAGCATTTTCTACTGCTAATGATTACTCTTGCAGAATTCTACTTCTCCTGTCAAATGCTGCTGATTAATTTAGGCAAATTTTCTAACACCACAACCCACTATTTTGTGATCAGGCACAAATGACAAATGTCCACATTTGACCCTGATCCAGATAAAAATTCATAGTTGAAGTGTTCTCCAGCCATCACAGTAACGTGAAAGATTCTGCCAATTCAACACTTGATCGCGAAGCTCCCAAGTAAGAGTTGGCAAATTTTGGTAAGATGTTGAGTGCCATCTCTTCCCTGCAGCCTCAGCAGAAGATGAATGTGCTCAGCACTGTGCAGCAGTCGAATGGTAATATCACTTAAAAGAAAATTATTTTAAATAATACCCCAAAGCATTACAAAGCCCACAACCTTTCACTCCCTTTGGATAATCAGAAGAGTACCGCACAGGAAAGGATGCATGATCATTTACTATGCTTTCAGCAAAATGCTATATTTTATTTTTAAGTTCCTAAAGTATGTTTCAAGTTTATGACTTTTCTTACCAGATCACACCATTAATAGTAAAGAATCTAGGGGGGTTGTGGTTTAATTTCCTCTGCTTTTTACTGTAATTACTTTTTTCTTAAAAGCCTGCAAAACTAGTCTAAGCAATCAGTATGTGAAAGCTGACACCACACATCATAATGGTCTTTCTTCAGTCACGTGAAATAGTTAGAGCCTGGGTTATTTGTCTGTATATTGAGCCATTAGACTAAAAAGCATTTGCTGAATTATGGATTTAGTTATTATTTTCTTGTTGTGTTTTCTTCATGCTATGCAAATGTCATTTCCTTGCCTCTCCATTCAAAGAGAGCAACTCAGCATAGGCTTGAATGGAACACTGCTGTCTAACTTCTTCCTTTTGTACGGCTGCAAGGTTTGGGGATGCTTACCCTTGTATTTACGACCATTGGTAGCTGTGCAATAAATTCACAGTGTGACTGTTTCTATGTCCTGTGTTTCTCTAAAATCATCATTTCATGCAAACATCTCCTAAGTTTACATATCTTGGAAGAGAGCTGAGGCACGAAGTAACAAATAATCGACCAACAAAACCACCTCAACATCATCCCTTATCTGTTCTCACTAGTATCTTGCTTCAAGTACCTTGTCTGGAATTGCTTATTTACACTGTTAGCATTCAAGAGCACGAAATATATCTACTTGCTGGTAAAGGGCTTATTCTAGTTTTGGTTTACTATGAAATATTCCTATATTTCCCCCCTTTACATCTGTAAGAATAGTACAGCCTCAACAGAGAGAACAGCATTACAAGAAGTCCTCTATCTTAGTTCTCTTCTATTTCATTCCACTACTACACCCACGGCCAAAGTTTTTCCGTAGCCTTTGAAATGCTGCACATCTACCCTTGAAGCCCTCTGGCCAGAGATGTTTCTGTTTAATGGTAAGCACTGAGAACAGCACAGAAACATGACGAAGGAATCAAAACCAAAACATGGTGAAACCTGGCTTTGGGACTGCAGCTGAAACTCCACCCGCCTGAAAGGCCTGGAGTGGGTGAAAGTGGAAATATTGTTTGCTGGAGGTCAGGGCAAGACATAGCGAGCATAAGCTGGGAGCAGTGGTAACCACCAGGATTTCTCAACTTATTCCTACAGTTTTGTAAATCTATTCTTGAAGCTGTGAACAGACCAAACCCATCTTTGCGCCAATGAAACTGAGAGGTTGTCTTAAAGATACTGCTGTTTTCTGTATAAAGGAATTGTTTCCTTTCCAACTTTTGATCTTTTTAGCATTACATGAGCAAGTTTATTACTCAATCTCTTCCTCTCTTCCATCCTATTTCAGTTAAATAAGTTATTTTCAAATGCCCACCACGTCTTAATTTCTCCTTAAAACACGCGTATGATATGACTTTAAAGGCATATTACATGCAACGCTGTGTTAAAAGGTAACTTATCTAAGTCTGTGCAATATAAGGGAAAAATATTAGGGCCCCCAAAGTCATATAACTACATTAAGTGGTTTGGTACTTGGCATAATCAGAGCAAGACACGGGGACATGGTAAGGCAAATTCTAGTTCCAATCACTAGCCTGTTAGGAACCAACTTGCAAACATCTTCATAGCACTGTCACAAAAAGGGGCTACAACTATGATGTCTATCAAGGTGGAGTTAATATCACATTTAAGTCCTGCTTCTCAAAGACAGAGAAGCTACAGCTTCTGGAGTATGGGGCACTCAACAGAGCTCTAAAAATCAGTTTCCTAGCAGAGACCTTTTTCCTACTGCAAGCATGGCTTCTTCCTTTGCAGAAATGATTCTGCATAAGTTACTGATTCTGTCAGCAGACACTGACTTGTTAGGGCCCTCTCCCTTTGATGTTGCTGTATTATTTGTCTGGACTCCCAGTTGCACATGTATTAGCTTCCTCTTTAATTATCTGCATTCCAACTACTGTACCATCTCAAAAAGATGTGGCAGAATCACAGCAGCTTAAAAGTTAAGTGCCTTGTATTTAGGAGAACCAAAGCAGTGGATACCCTGAGAAGAAAAGTCCACATCCCTGTGCAGATGTCTGCTGGTCCTTTGTGGCTGACCCCAAAGGGGGATGCAAACCTGGGCACAGACCATCCCACGGTACTCCAGGTAAGACAGAAAAGGCATATATGTAGCATTCGCTGTTACATGAGCTGTGAGAACTACTTCGGGCAGCAAAAAAATCAACCCTGCAAGCTATGCATGGTTCCTTCACTCCAAGCTATTTTCATTCCCTTGGGTTGACAAGATTAGGGTATTCTGTTCAAATGAAAACAAAGTATTTTATGGATAATAATTTGCAGATAACACTAATACCTAGAATAAATATTGTCATCCATGAAAACTTAGGAGAGAACACAGACACACATCAAAAAACTGGAAACACAACTTGTATGTCTTAGCTCCCAGCTTCGTCTTCTAATGCCTATGCTCTACTGTCTGTACAAGCTTCAGCTGCTTTTCTCCTGGTGTATGTCTGCAGCAGATGCTGTAAGAGTTGTGGAGGAGGAAGAGGAGTTCGTCAACAAAGATTTTGATCTCTCAGAGGTGTTTCCAAGAATCTGATCCATCGGAAGATAGAAGTCAAATGAGTTTCTATTTTTTTTCCCTTAGGTTAATGTTTAGTCATGTCTCCCTTTTTTTCCTTTTTTTCCCAACAATATTACAATGTTAAGACAGTAACAATTGTCAACAATTTCTAGTTTTCTATGTTATTCTGTTACGTACTGAAAAACACACTTCATAGATCTTAACTCCTCTCAACTTGTATGGGACTTGTATTAGCAGTTTTGAGCACACATGCAATTGCTGATACACAACCAAAGGCTAACTGGAAATCTTTAATGTAGGCTCAAATATGCACTTCGTGGCAAGGGAACAAAGAGTAATACACGCTTGCACCACAGTCCTCTAGGCAGAGTAACACTTCACAGCAACCACACGTCTACATTAAAACCGATATTAAAACCAGATTTAGGGTCCAGTCATGAAAAGGACTGGAGAAGAATAAAAAAGGAAAAAAACAGAGGAGAAGGTCATACCTACATCCCTCTCCTCTACCCGCTGCAATGCCAAGTCACTGCATCCCGGTTGCTTTGACACACAACACCCGAGACCCTAGGGCAGGTGGGTGTACAAAGACCAAAGTTGAACTTCTTAGTCCTGCACTTTTCCAAACAAAATTCCATACAACTGGGGAAAAAAACAGCTTATATTACTGCAAATCTCTGTACTACGCAGTCTAATTGATGAATGAAAAACTGTTGGATACCTTCAATTGTTTTACCCTCTTTGGATGTGTGGTGTCTGAGCACAAAATGTACACATATGCTGCTGATGGATGTAAAATTTATCTTCCTATGAAATGCTGCCAAAAATACAAAGCCTGCAGTAACACGCAGCCCTGGAAGTTTAAAATAATCTATTTCATTTACCTAGTATGCTTACATTTCCGATGGAAGTATAAATAATATTTAAACTTTCATGTTGACTTAATTAAATTCTATTCTTTAAGAAAAAACACAGTACCTTTTCTAGAGCTAAGAAAAAAATCCCATCTACTGATGCATGTTTTCTGTACAGCAGTGCCGCTAGGAAGGCAAAACCCATCTGTTGCCACACCACCGCAGCAGAGATGCCAGGGATTCCACGCATAAAGGAAATATTCATAAATGTCATGTATGATAAGGCGGTTACTATTACTTGACATTGCCTTTTCAGTGATACAGGCCGTACTGAAGGCTGTCTGTGTGTTCAAGCTCATCCAACTTAAAAGAATTATATTTACTGCAGAGAGAAAATAACAAATACCAATGTTACTTGTCCAAACCTGAAATCTTACCTGTGCATCTAAGTTTTTACGGGAGGAGGCAGGTGTGTTGGCATAGGAGCTGATAGAGGAGCTAGTGTTAATGTCATCAGTACTGAGATTATCTATGGTGTCACTGATCCCACTGCTGACAGAGCTGCTGTCATCCCAGCTGGAGAAAAAACACAACAAAGGCAGAAAACAAGGGTCAAAAGACAAAACATCATTCAAAAGGAAACGTATTACTTCTATAAGCCTTATCCAACTTGTGGCTGCCAAATGAAAACGGTATGCTCATTTCCCTAACTTACCTTCATTGCACTTCAAGTCTAAATTCATACAGCTCTTGACTATATGGTTGCCACAAAACCTAATGCATACCATCATTAAGCCGGTAGCACCAATGATGCAACTCTTACTGACTCAACTGGAAGTTTGTATGAGTAAACAAACTTTACAGTGACCCTCAAAATTTATGCCTGCAGTCCCAGAGCAGGGGAAGGTGGTGGTAAGGAGGCACCTCCAGGTAGGCACAGCACTGACTTGCTAACCCCTAACATAGAGATGGAACTTAAATGCAAGGAAAAAATTCATCCTGAAGCGATCTTTTGTACCTAGTTGTTACATAGACCAGGGCAACAACCTCTACCCTCAACAGCATCACCAGGCTCAGAAAATTTTAGTAATTGAAAGTCTAGTTGTTCAGATGGCACATAACCCTCCCGAGCCACACAACACATCCTTTTCAAGGAGACATATTAACAGCTTACTATTCAGGACTACCTTCTTCCAGCGTGTGATAGCTTCAACATTTTCTAGTAAATGGGAAACGCATAACTGGAAGTTTAGGACACAGAAAGTACCAAAAAAAAAAGTCCAAGCCTGAAGCGATTTGAGTGTTAGAACAGACAGAATCCAAATGATCTAAAAGTCAAGCCCGATGCTCCACTCCTAAAATGCCCTTAAAAATAAGCTGCTTAAGGAAGAGATTTATAAACTGGCTTACAAGTGCTCCGTCTCCAAGAACAATAAAGCTGGGATTGAAGCACTGTCCTGTAAGTAGCTCTGCGAAGACCTTTCAGTCCACCGATGGATAACTACTGCTGGAAATGCATAAATATGTATTTCATAGATCATTTGTGAAATCTAGTGGTAAGAGCTCATCTCCTGGCAGTTCTCTAGCTATTTATCACCACAGCCTTGGATTTTGGGAGCTCCAGACTCTCCTCCCTATTGCATTTCTGTTTGCTTTACAAACTTGTAACAAAGAGACTGCATTGAGTTTTTTGACCATAGAGTGGAAGCCATTCACAAACTGATATACTGGATATTTAATATATGCATTTAAAATTGAATTGCGTGTTATGTCATTGAATCATGTAAACAAAGGCAATCTATGTCTGCTTTCTTGAATTTTATTCATAGCTTCACCACTGACTTAGTATATAGCCTTACTAGATAACCTTTAGCAACTTTGAAATGAAAAGCATTTCATTTTTCTCACTTAGCTTTACAAAACAGCTATCCGTATGGGTTTTAACGACGCTTTAATAATTTTAAATTGTTTTTTGCTTACTTAGGAATATTTTGTTCACCCATATCTAGCAAGGCCTTTCAGGGAATTGAGGACAGCTTAACCAGCAGCACAATTTGCTGAACCACACGAGCAGCAGTGGCCACGGGGACGCGCTCCTCTGTGGGCCTGCAGAAGGGGTTACTGCTCGCAGCTGCTCTTTGCTGCTGCTTTGGTCCCAGTTACAGTCCTCATCAACCTGCCAACACAGTCATTTGTGCCAGTTTTCCCTGTATCACTGCAGACAACGCCAGCTGGGAAGCTCAGACCAACAGTTTCAGCAAGCCAGGGCTGGGGAGGGACAGGGATGGACAGGGACAGACACCGGGACCAACCGCTGACCCCTGCTGCAGGCTCTGTTTCATGGAGCCTTGAGGTGGCCCTTCATCTGGTGTCCTCCAGCTTACAAAAACACACTCCTGCCAGTTCTGATTGACTTCCACTATTTGGTAAATCCACAGACACTCCAGCTCTCCTGATTGGAAAGAAACACTGTAGTCTACAGTGCTGGTGATGCTACAATTTAAAGGAAAGATATAATTTTTTTCTAGATTTGCCTTCACCTGGATATTTTTAAAGAGGAATGTGCTGTGATACACAATAGAAGTACATGTTAAAATAAAACTCCATACACAATGTGAGACCTGTTGAGTCTGAGAAAGCCAGCCAGCTAGATTCAACATAACAGTTTTATTTGCTATTTTCCAAAATCTTCCTCAGCATAACTGAATGAAAGATGTGCTAACCATACAAAGAAATCCATGGAATGTAAAAGGGGCGGGGGGGGGAGGGGGGGAAGTCTTTTCCTCCCAGTGCCTAGTATGGAAAAACTGAAAACTTGGAAAAGAATTGAAAGACGACTTTGAAGCACTTTTTTTTTTTTTTTTTAGAGTAGGCAATTAAATACTATAATGCAAAATATTGAAAAATTAATATTACTTCTAAATTCCAGTTTTTTAAAACAGGCCCTATAACTGATATTTACTTCTATTCCAAAACCTGTAACATAAAGCAGTTACAATTCCTAGATTTTATAAGTCTATAAATAAGGTTACAAAACAGTTATTAAAATAACTGCATAAAAGAATATGCTCCTCATTTTCCAAAGTTTTGTGTAGCAACTAACATAATCTTTTCTATTCCTGAACCTATAATAAAATCCTATAATAATAATATCATCAATGCCAGTGTTTTCCATGTTTAAGAGTTTAATTTCCTTCTTATGGACATATGGCAATGACCCAAATAAAAACAAACAAACAAACAAACAAAAAACAAACAATAATGTACTTCTGTGGGACTCACAGTTCCATCTTGAATGTACAGAAACATTACATTTCCAATCATTCACCATTCTTAAACTATCACTGGCCCCAGTTCATCAGCATCTAAAGAATGCGTCTAATGTTAATCATAAGTGGTTTTACTGGCATCAACCAGCCCTGTTGACTTCAGTTGGGCAATCTAAGGCACTACAGAAATATTTGAGTGCCCTTCTGAACTGGGACATGTGCCTGAGGACAAAGGTAGAAACATGCACCTGAATACATTGATGGTTGTGGCTTCCCCTTAAGTATATCCTGGGCTTTAAGTCTTTTATGTTCTGATGGAAACTTTGAACAGCTCATTTTACTAATCTGTTACTCAATTAAAATAGATTAGCTATTCTGAGGTCCAAGGATGGATGTCTAGCATTTTGGCTGCCAGAAGCTAAGCAACACAGCTCTTGAAGGCATGCTGATGACACCAAGCGATGATACTGATGCACACTGCTGTTGTGACAAGGTAAGATGCTATGTCAGCTAAAAGCAGACATCTCAGGTTCAGCTTTATTTAAAAAAAATCACTTCAGTAGGGGGGTGGGAGGGGTCAGCCTCTAGCTAGAAGAACAATAGGACGTAAGAGAACAAGAAAACAACATCTTTAAGAAATTTAAAATAATTTTGAAAACCTACATAAACAATTATTGATGCTTTCCTTTGGAGTAACGCTAGACACGGTTTTAATGTCAGTGAGACGCGTGTAGAATTCACTGACCTCTGTAAATTAGATGCCAATGCAAGCAACTTTATGGGCATACAACATATATTGCTAAAAAGTCATGCAATTAAAGCACATACACTGTTTAACCTGCTGTCAATGATCCATTACACTAAAAGCTCTTCCCCCCCAGGAAGCCCATCACACCGTATTTGGTGTAATGTACAACAGCATAGGACACGCCGCTCCATGGCTCTATCTGCACGTGGGTGAAGACTGTGGCTTCTCCAGAGGACAGCATCTTAACAAATTGAGGTATCTCTATTTCACGCTGTTCTTAAAACAACCCCAAGCCCTCCACATAAATTAGTTCACTTTTACCTTGATCCAGTGCCTTGATGGTTAAAGTCAAAAGCAAGGAAGCAGAATGGGGCATCTAACAGCCCTAATTACGGTGTTCTTGGCTCCCAGAGCCAAGATAACATCTTTGTAATTTAGGTGGTGCAATTAATAATTTCTGATGTCAGCAAAAGTCTACTCAACCATAACCTGAAGCTCAAATGTCTGGGCTTTCCTTTCTCTATTTGATCAATCATCTGAAACTTTACTTTGATTACTAAAAATTACAAAAAAAATCTTAAAAGTGTATTACATATGGAAATTATACAACCATCCACTTAAAAACCATCACTGCCGTCACTTAAAAACTCCCACAAAGCTGCCTCCTGCTCTCTATGAAACCAAGCACCCTAAGCACCCTCAGCACCCTCCTCTCCCTCCCCACCTCAGCCTGCTCACCCTAATATGACTAACAACGCTGCTACTATAGATCGCCCACATACAGCACCAGGTCAGCTACTCAAAGCTGCTTTTTGAAACAGGTCTGCGAAGCGGTTAGGCTCAGACTTGTATTTTTCCACAGTCTATCAGCACTTTTCCATCTTGCATAATCATCATCCACAGATTTGGCTCTTCTTTGTCAACTTGGACGGCACGGCACACGAAACCATCCCGCAATCCTCAGGACAGTCCCCCCCCACTGCAGAAATCTTTCCCCCTTTGCAAGTCCAAAGCAAAGGAGTCATTAAAATCCTACTAAATAAAGCTATTGTTAAAGGCTGAAAATGCACCCTTCTCCGCGGCTGGGTGTGGATCTAAACTTCGCTGGATCTTCAGTCAAAACCAAAATTACAATGAGCTGCTGAAAAATACATTTGTCCAAGACAGGGCCTTGGGGCTTTACAATATTTCAAGTGGAAACATGGTAATTATCCTCTTCTACCTAAAACTTTAACTATTTATGAGTTGATAGGAGAACAAAAAAAAAAAAAAAAAAGAGGCCAAGGTGCAAAATGATTGAAACTTCACAGCATCTTCAAAGAATTAAAAGGAAAAATAAAAAAGCCAGATAAACGTAAATGTGCTATAACACGAGATACTAAATACTGCAGTTTCCACTCTTTTCTTCTGGGATTTCCTACAATACTGACATCACTGTGTCAGAAATCCAAAAACCATATTCAGACCCTCACATGATTTTCCTTTCAAACTGTTATGAAAGGTGACAAATAACTGTTTGCAAAAGAATGGGTGGAAATCTACTTCAAGAGAAGTGAATTTAATTAACGTATTTTATATGGTTATTAATCACCTACCTTTTCCATGCCTTCAGTTACTCTCTTCTTATTACATCTCATTATAGGTATTTTAAAACAAACCACTTGTTTCTCACCAAGGTGGAGCCCAGGGACAGCACTGTTACCTTGAAACACTTTGTAAAGCCAGACCATGAAAAGTGAAAAGCAAACCAGGCAAAATGGAGAGAGACCATTTCCAGCTGTTCTTTCTGCAGCAGAATCTAATCCTTTTAATGACATTTTTTGGTGCAGAGTTAAACTGCTCTAAGTGTGCTGTGAGCTATTCAGACCGTTTTCATGTTTAGGGACTATTCGGTTTACCGCCAACAAGCTGAAATGCAGCTCTCTGTCAAGCTCTGTTTAGAATTCACCCAAGATAACGTTTCAGGATTTACATTTAAAATACCTATTTGTAAAAGAGAATATCTCACAGAAGAAAAGTATCAATTAGTGTCGAAAAAGGTTAGGTAAGAAAAGATTTATAGAAACTAGAAAACTGCACATGCTCTTTTCATTTAATCTTTTTATATCAGTGCTAATAACCTTATAAAAATAACACTGGATTTTATTTTGTCCCTTAAAATCTGACCAGGAATTTGACCAAGCCATTGTCAAATTTGAAGTGAACACAGCTGAGCGCGCACACATAGGAGCTGCTAAACCCAGCTAATCTCGCGGAGTTTACCATTTCAAACACCCCAAAGCTTCATGAAAGCAATCCGACTTTCTACCGAAAGTCATCATCTCCTGCTCTAAAGCAGAAATTCCAATGGCACCTTCTTCATCTGCACACATTTTGCTCAGAAACCCTTCAGTTCACTGTCGAGACTCACTAAATCCAGCAGCCAGCACAACTGTACTCAGCCGCACAATGCTTGACTGGTGGAACTTGTTTTTTTGGCCATTGTTCACGACAATGGTTCCTCTGGGATTGCACAGCCTGGGGGAAGGTGAGAAAGCCGGGCAAGGCACTGCCTTTGACCCAACTGCCGGAGGAACACAAACTCCCAGCTAGGGCTGAAAAATTTAGCGTAAAACGCTCCACCCAACCCCTTTTTCCTGGACTCACAACCTATAAACCATATTTTTGGTGTTCCCCATTAACTGCTCTGTCTGAGGATTTACTGTGTTTATAAACCAGTTTATAGTCCAGCCCTCCACTGGGTGCACAGAGCACCCCTGGGGCCAGTGGCACCCTCACCTCCCTGCTTTGAAGGCCATGGGATTGATACTCATCCCTGGTAATTTCTGTGCCACTCCCGTCACTCCAACTGATTTGCACCAGTGAAAGCTGGAAAGAAAAACCAGTGTCTTCATATCACACTAAGACCAGTGCTAAATTTTAGCTCTTATTACGTAAAAAAGCATGCTTTGTTTGTTATGTCTTTGTTTCCAAGACAGTAAGAAGTGCTAAGAAAAGTCTGCTAATCAAAGTCAGAAATCCTTGTTTATGTATAAAGCCTCTGGTGCTCTCCAAGAAAAGAAATCCCTGTGAAGTGTACAGCCTGCATGCAATAGCGACGGACTGAACAAATCCGCAGAGGTCAAGCCAAAGCCGCTGGGGATGCTGCCATGGACAGCCCCAGCTCCCTGCTCTCCCCCTGGAGTGAGGAGGAGTTCCCTGGCAAAGATCTCGCTGTGGATCACCACTGCAACATGCCTTCTCCTCCCTCTCCGCCAGGCCCTAGCCCAAACACCTCCCTCCTCCAGGCAGGCGGAGAAGGTGCCCTGCCCAGGTTATGATAACCAAACCCCAGGTTGTGCCTGTTTCCTTCCCCTGCCTTGCTCAACAGTTTATACTTTCTTCTCCCCAAAAGCAGATACCTTCGAAATTGCATCACCTCATACAAAGGCACTATTTAAGTTACGACCTAAAGAAGGGGCGGCACTTACTGAAAACACTGACGTGGTTTCTGACACCCATCGCCCACCTGCACGCTCCCCCAGCACTGGGCTGAGCTGGTGAGAGCTCAGCAGCTCACCAGCAGCTACTGGTGCCCGGCAGCCTGCTTCGCCAAAGGCTCCAAAACACAATAAAAACGGCCTTGAACACCAAGAACAAAAAGAATAGATTAGCTAAATTCTTACAGGACTGACGTAACTAAAACGTGGAAGGAAAGGAATGAAGGGTAGTATGGAAACAAAACTATGCAGGAGGCATTTTTATTCCCTGCTGCTGAGTGGGCTTTCAAAAGACTCGTGGGGCTGGACCCACCTGCCCCTGCGGCCACTTGCCCCCCACCCAGGGTCACTTGCCCACCCGCTCTCCCAGCACAAATGGCCAACTGGGACCACTGGGCAGCCTCAACCAGGGAAAGGCGGCTACTGAACACACCCACAGAGCCAACACCTCCGGCAGCTGGCAGGTAGAATATGGCTCCTTCGCTTCCCAGTCTGGTTTTAGTACCGCCCCCCCCCCCGGTGCTGTAACTCCACTAGTGACACCAACGCAAATCTGTTAGGGTCTGCAGGCTGTAATCCCAAGCAAGGAACATGCAGGCACAAAATGAAGAAGTGATATATATGCAGGAAGACTTGAAGCAATTCACAGTCGCTGTTGAAGTTCTTCGTTATTCAGAATACACTGTGAAGCTCCTGCATAAATTGATCAAGGCAAAAACCTGTGCAGAGCAAAACACAGATTTCACCCATGAGAACTGCTCCCCTCTCCCGCAGCAGTATCAGCTGCAGCTAAGCACATGGAGACAACGATAATGCAGATGCTTGCACACTTTTCCCCCATCAGAAAAAAAGAAGAAAACCACAAAATTTTCTTTCTGAACGCGTTACAGCCTGCTGACATATCTCTTAAAATAAAGCTGAACTTGGCAATAAAAGGTGTTAATTTGATCACAAGGCACAGCGCTGTCCCTCAGGAAGCTAAACCACTGAAAAACAACCGTCATTAGCACACCAGTGATTTACAGCACAGGCACATCATCAACTTAAATATTTTATTCTTTGTAATATGGAGATAGGTGGAAGATGTCAGCTACTATCAATACTGAAAGCAGGTTTTTCCTAGCAGAATTGCAACATCTTAAGTAGTACCAATAAATCCTGGTTTATGCCAGCCTTTAAAATTAGGTTTATTTGAAATAAACTGTAAAAAGGAAAAAGATCTTCTAACCTTACTCGGACAAATCAGGAAGCCGACGGAAATTTGCACAGGAGTGAGAATAAGAGCTGCGTATTATGTGCTAAAAAGCAAGTGCAGCCTGGGCTGTGAGCTGGCCTGACAGAGCCTCACACACGCCTTTGTTTCCCCTCAGTGAGCTCATTCCCATAGAGGTTCCTTCTTTGCACAGAAAGCAAACTTACAGTCCTAAAATATAACAAAGCCCCATAGTTTTCCAAGGCTAAAAGCCTGTAACGCTAGTGGAAAGATAGCCGGTTAGATTGCAACCTATGAGACGCTGATAATTATCGATAAATCTCACAGAATCCTGAAGTAAAGCCAGAAAAAAAAAAAAAACATCAAATACAGTAATAGCTGTCAGTTCTCACACGGGGAATTTCCAATGATGATATTCAAGTATTTGTAATCTACTAAAAATACATTCGTTTCAGGTAGCATACAGCGATTCAAATGAAATTGATAGTGCAGGGAGAAAACTGCTCAGATTTACTCCATCGCTTAATGTGTTTCCATTGCTGCCAGCATTTACAAAGCTAAACCTCCTTACACAAAGGTGTAACGTAACACACTTCCATGCTTTCAAAAGCGCAGAAAATCTCTTACCTTGCAATATTCCCAGGCCAATGCACTTCTGCACCTTGTTGCCCATGAAGAATTCCAGAAAAGGGGCTTAGATTTATTTTGCAGGTTGACACCTTCATTAGGCTACCATCCAACACCCCCTAAATAAAACAGCTCGCAACTTGACTGTCTAGGAAGAGACTTGAAAAAAAGTTGGAGCAAGGTTGTTTTCCCACAGAGCCCTCACCATTCAGCAGCTCTGAAAGACACTGGAAAGTAAAAGCCTAGCTGGAAGGTGATCATCAGAAACTTCCCCTAGAAAGAAATCTGATCCCTCAACAAAATTAACCTCTGAAGTGCTGAAGAAGTGAGAGGTCAAGACTTTCTGCTGGGACTAGGTCATCTGTGAAAAGCTGTAACCTGATGGCAGCAAAGCAGGCAGCCTGGGTGCCTCCAGATCACATACCGTATCGTATGAAGTAAAAGCTCGTGTCAGCAGCCCTGCACTTGAAGGTACTAAATGACAGTATTTGATCTCGGCTAAAAGACTACAATCTCTGAAAGCGTCTTTCCTACTCTGCTTTTATGGAGGGATTCAACAACGTGACTGCTGAACAACTGTAGTTTTATGAGAATGTAGCAGGAGACATACCCCAAATGTTTTAACATAAAATATTTGGAACACTGGTAAAGTGCAAAATTCTTTTTTTTGGGGGGTAGAAAAACATTTTCAATACAAACGGTACTGAAAATACCAATTTATCCACTGGTATCCCCGATAAAGACCTTATGAAACTGGGACAAGATATGCAAGATTTCTCTGAGCAGGAATTAAACACACTCATCCTTATTTGCAGTTGTAAAGAAAGGGGCTTGTTACTTCCCTTTACTTCAAGTAGAATAGAGATGGGTATTTATACATATTTGGCTGGTAAGTATTTCTGCTTGTTAACATTCAAAACTCTTATTTTAGCCTAATATAAGTACTTTCTGACAGGATTCTTCCCAGATCTCTGCATTCTGCCATACGCATGGGACTTTTTTATTCCAATATAGGAAATTACACCAGCTCTATTTACTGTGGGTAGTAGCGCTCAGAGGCACTAACCACCCTTACGCTAGATGCTGTACGAACATAACCTGTAAACGTTAGAAAACCTGTAAGACAGTGAGAACTGGAAAGCTGGTCACTTATAGCACGTGTAGACTCCTCGCTCATGGCGTCTCCTGTGTGCTAACGGGCTCAGCGCAGGGGGGAGCATCTTCAGGCACAGAGCAGGAAATGATACACGGACCCTCAAAAAAAGAGAAACAGTAGAAATACAAGAGGAACATGGATGATGCAAAAGAAATTTTCTTACGATGAGGGTGGTGAAACACTGGCACAGGTTGCCCAGAGAGGTGGCAGATGCCCCGTCCCTGGAAACATTCAAGGTCAGGTTGGACAAGGCTCTGAGCAACTTGATCTAGTTGAAGATGTCCCTGCTCACTGCAAGGGGGTTGGACTAGATGACCTCTAAAGGTCCCTTTCAACCCAAACCACTCTATGATTCTAAAACATAGTGATGTTGGATAGCTGTGACTAGTTGGGCATGGAAGGCAGCACTGGAGCTTGGAGTAGAAGACTATTATGAGAGGCCAGGGAGCCCATGGGCGAATGAAGAACCAAGGGACTGGTTCAAGGTCACTGTGAGCAGAACAGGGTTACTGGGAGAAACGCTATAAGTAGATGTGTAAAGAGTCTGGGGACAAGAAGTTGGAATAGGGAAACTGAGGTTAGGGGTGAGGTCTGTGAGGGTGGTCTGAGGCTGAATAAGACACATCTATCAGATGTAATGCCGCGGTGAGGAAATAAGATGAACTTGACAAACAGTTGAAAGTCAGGGAATTGGACTGCAAAATGGAGAAAACAGATTAGGAAAAAAGTCTGAGGTCATGAAATTATGAGTGCACTACAGTATATATGCACAAGGAGAAGGGATCAAATTCAAGATAGAGCCTATAGTTTTTATCATGTTTTGTTATTTAAATGGGGACACACTCAACGCACTTAACTCTTGCTGTAGTTTATACAGTTACTAGCATTGACCAACACAGTGACTTCCAGCCAAATGGGAATACACAAGTCCATTCCCTTTATTGCAGAAAGACTTGTTCACTAAGCAAGAAACTACATTTCTAATCCAATCAGGGTAGATTTCCGTTGTCCAGGTTTCTGATGAGGGATCGCATCATGAAAAGATGGGCAGCCTTTCAGATGGAGGAAGTGGAGAAGACAATACCATGCTGTCCTCTTAGCCTCACCTCAAGAAAACCATCAATCATTCAGCCCGAAGTCAAAGAGATGAGAGGGAAAGAGTAGTCAGAAGTCAACTATACCCATGTATTTATTAACTCTGTTCAGCTTGGGTACCCTATCTTAAATAAAACGCATCTTTTAGCACAACGCTGTATTTTTGGTTGAAAGAGTTAAAACGCAAGTATTCAAAGGTTACAAAATAAAGACTTTGTGGAGATAGTCTGCTGCCAAAACCTTCAACTAAATGAGTCGCAGTCTGAGCTTGCCTTTCTACGCCGGAGTCTGTATTTTAGTGGCCACAGTGTTACTATAGCAACACAGAGGACTGGTAATTTAGAGGCTGGTGGATGTGACAACTTGCAATTTAAAACAATACTAATAATAAAAGCGGCTTGGGAAAAGCATCATTTAACACAAATGTTTGTGTTTTAAAATGAAAAAAGGCTGTTCATTTAATTCCTTTTTTTTTTTCCCCCAGCTGGACGATTATCTATATTAAGTTAGTTTCGTGGTGAATAAAAGATAGAAACATGACTCTTCTGCTTTTTGGTATGTCTGCACCCTCGAGTGCAGTCAACGCACCCCCTTCGCCATGTGTATGTGTATAAACGCAAAGCTGCAGATGTCATTATCTCTGTTGAAGATTAGACAAGAATCACATAGCTTTTTTTAAAAAAAAGTACGCATTATCCATAATGAAAGTGAGGGTAAAGATACTCATGGACCATTACTAATCCTTTCTTGCCTCTGCTGAGTTTAGCTGGTATCCTTTATTAACAAATCCTGTAAACTGCTCCTCATTCATTACTTTAATCACAGAATAGTTACTAGAGGTAACTCTGAGATATTACAGATATTTCAAAGAATCACAACTGGAATAGCAAAGCTTCTCCTAATCTCCAACATCCTTCCTGTCTCCATCAAAACAGCTCCCACAAACACGATGTTTCTTAATTATCTGCTCACAGAGTTGTATAGGAAATTAGCGACTGACCTGTAGCTAATGGTAAATAAGAACAGCCAGAAATATTCTAATTCCAAAAATGATCAAATCTGAAATTGTAACCTAGGGAAAAAAAAAAGAATCTGAACATCCCATCTGTTGAATCACCAGCTCCAAATAAAACCAAAATCACAAGATTAAGGTAGAGCGTTACTCTCCATACACCGATCTACAGCCCCATTGTCCTTCGCTTTCCTGGCAGCCCTTACGCTGCAAAGGAGGAGGGATTTTGCAACATAATACCCATAACACTAAATACAGAGGGATATTTCCAGATGAATTTTACATGTAGTAATAATCATAGTTTTATGGGTCAGGAAGTTCAGAAGATTAGTGTGTTATGGCTGCAGTTTATAAAAGCATTTGTGTTAGAAGTTTCACATAGCAATCGGGTGAGATAAGCTGCAAACAGCTTTACATGAAGTTCTTTTATGGTAGTTAAAGTTGGGGAGAAGTAAAGAGACCCCAGGTATTAATTTACCTAAAGAACAGCTGCTTAGAAAAGGCTGCAAAGTGTCCTAACACTCAGTGTAATAAAATCATTGCACTTTGAATTGCTTGTTCTTTCTCCCCATGCTCGTGTGCTATTCCCATTAACCTTAGTAAGACTTGTGTTCATGGTCTGAACTGAGCTAAAACTGTAGGCAACAAAAAAAGACTTATCAAAGAAATGTGTGGTTTGATTCTTATTTGAAAAGGCCCAAAACCATAATTACAGGTTTGCATCTTAGGTTAAAGCAGCACGAGTCTTGCTGCATTTCAAACTTTCCCTTAGAGAACACCATAATGCCTGAAAATCGAGGTTTTACTGCAATATGTTAATTTCCTTCGTATTTTTTTCTCATTAGCTGAGATACCTCAGTTAGGAGCTTATAAAATGTCTGCATTTGATGACTGCAATGATTATAAAAGTAACGCAAGCAGCATAGACTGTAAAGACACTGCGCTTCGCTGTCTTTGTAAGCTGTTTTATAATGCGTGGTATGAAGCGTCTGCCACATTTCAGCCTGGAAGAGACTCCATTACAACTGGGTAAATGGATGTCTTAAAACAATCTCAACAGTAATTTTTTAAGCCTTCTTTTCTTTCTTTCCTCCTAAAGAACACTAAGATTATTTAAATGAGGAAAAAATGTATTTGTAAAGCCAAAACATATTCTAAACAGACTCAAACATGCTTTTGAACACACTTCTATCAACTTGAGCACATTAAACAAAAACATACCTTTTAAAAGTACTTTCATTGATTAAATATATGCGTAAGAAAATAAAAGCAGGAACACAGCAACGTTGCTGCACCACTGCAACTATTACGCATCACAGGGGCTAAAATCCTACGCATCAGCCTAAACAGACCATGTTTGGTGTTAAAGTAAATTTAAAAAAAATGAACAGCTTGTTATACTCATATGCACTTGTCAATCCTGGGAAGGTATTTCTAGTTAAAACCAGAGGAACACTGGAAGCAACATAAACCCACAATAAGAGATATGGTAGAAAATAGACCCTAGCTGCTACAACCCTGTGAAGTTGTGGTTTTTCAGCGTGGTTCCAAAGGGAGCCTGGGAGCCAGAAGAAGCGGGTCTGGAAAACTGGAGATCCATTTTTTAACTCCCCTCATTCTGCTGAATGAAAGAGGCACAAAGTTTGCCAACTGATGAGGGTTATATGCTACAAAATACTCTTCTTCACATTCTTAAACCTCAAGGGTATGAGTCTTCTCTTGCCCTAGAGAGTTCCCTAAGAGCAGACAATTATATTACAATGGTGCCGTCTGAATTGATTTATTTATTTATATAAATAAACATACAAAGCATAGAATACTTTAGGATTTTGTTAAAATTACTCGTATAGGTAGCATTGTATAGAAGAAAGTAAAAAGGAATCATTAGTGTCCGCTATTGCATGGGTACCTACGCAATGCATAGGAACCGACCAGTCATACAGTTAGGGAAAGATGGTGAGATTTTTTTTTAGTCCCAAGGCAAGTCGCTTGCCACTTAAGTCAACGGCAAAATTTCGCTTGACTTGAAGAGTAGGGATTTTGGCCCTGAAAAGACAGTACATACACAGAAAAGCCGAACGTGGAATAAGATTAATGATTTGGAATAAGGTTAATGATTATTGCATTGATAATAGGTCAGGAAAATAGCATAAGAAAGACTTAGCATCTAACTCCTAGGAATTCCTTTTCACTGACCAACCGTTCAAGAAAACCACAGCTTCCTCAGACAAGGTGACATGCGTGCCTGATGGAGAATAGAAGACTATTTATGTATGTGTAATATAAGATAAAAAATGGTTTTATAACATTTTGTATTTACTTCAAAGATTGTTTAAAAATGCCAGTAACCTCACAGAGCACTTATGTTGACACAAGTGTGAGGCATACTTTTCACTATACCCACTTCAAATGAATAAGCACATCAGAGTGAATAAACACATACGGCTACTTTCTAGCAGCAGTGGAGAAAGAAAAAGGCAGGCAACTGGAGATAATCCAATAAAAAAGGAGGATGCTGAGCAGTGATGCAGCTTGCATGCTATTATCCAAGAGGAATTCCAAATGAACGCTGAATCCAGGGGTTATACTCGGATGATCCAAACATTCGTTTCTAAATTTAAACACATTATCAAGTCTCAGGCTCCTTGAGTAAGAAATGTTATCAATGTATTTACTATATACACATGTATATGCTTTTGGATCTGTTTTCTATGCTATCTAATTTTTTTCAGATATAGCAAATAATCAAAGCAAACAAAACTATACGTAACAGGGCAAATAACTCATTTGTAAGAACAGTCTATATAAAATGGAAAAAAACCCTGATCTTAAAATGCAAACAGTTAATGTAGTGAAACACAAGAACGAAACGCCATTCCCATTGCTTTAAATGCAGTTTTCTTTGCGTCCTTCTCCAAACCATAAAAATCAGTCCTCTTTCCAAAGAACACAACGCTGCCAGTCGCAGGTTTTAACACACATGCCGTTGACCGTGGAGAAAAATTTCATTCTTCCAATCTAAACTGCTGAATAGAATAACAGTTTACTTCTCCACTGTTAGAAGACTTCCTTGTCTTCTGCAAGTAGTTGTAGTATGGTTTTGAAAAGTCCTGTAAGACTTGATTTACCCTCCCTCCCACACACCCCTGACAAAATACCAAAATCATTACTGCTTAATCAAGAACAGTCATTAACCATCTCATTGCAGTTATCAACCATCTCATGACATCCGTTGTAAAAGCACTGCTGTCACCTATATGTATCTTAGTCAAATCCAGTTCGGTTATGATCAATAGAGTTTGCCCATCTTAATTGCTTCGGCCTCCCCCTAATTAGATATATCTCTGCATTTACAGTTGTTTATTGTCACCGTGGCTGTTAAAAAGCTAATACATCCCACTAGAAAAGTAAACTAATTTATCTTAATTAAAGTAGGACTATTAAATCGAGCTAGCATCATTATAGCTGGATCTTTAGTGTTTGCAAATCCTCTGTATTACTGAGTCTATAAACATTCAAACCACATAAACACTTTAACTGAATAATGAGCAAAGAACAAAGATGCAAACTCTGAACTTCAACAAAAATTAATTTTCCTTTATTTTGAGAGTCCATCTGCATTTTTCTAATAAAACAAAGGGATCTCCTTCACCCATTCAACACAAGGATGTTCCAAAGATTGTATCTGAGCCAAAAAGACACGCCTCTTTCTCAGACTACCTTGCAAAATCTTTCCACTCTCTTTTGAACATGCTTTCCCATGCAAATTGCTTTTTTCTTATTCTTACTGGTACTGTCAGTCAAGTAGACTAACTTACCATTTCCAAATTCACAGTAGACGATTAATGCAATACAGAATTTCAGACGTTTCTCCTCCATGCCACTGCTAACTATGCCTGGTTAAGAAAACTACCAAGTTTTCTTGAAATTTATAATCTTCCTAACACACAAGGTAACCGAATCAAACCACTTACCTACAAGACAGCAGCTCTAACTAGTGCGTACTTTTAAACAAAAGCCTTTTCTAGCTCTCCATTTTATGGTTTTGTGAATAATGCCAGCCACTCTTACAACTCAGTATTTTTGCTCATTTGGAGACAGAAATTCTTATTAAGCAGTAAGAAAACTTGTCAGATAAAACACTGAATTTAAGCTGATATTTGAAATTTGCAGCTGATGAGAAGTATGCCCTCCATGAAACTCCTTAATTATCTCATAAACACCTGTGGCAATCACAACTTGCCCACGTGAACTTCTGACCTTCACTAAGCCCTAATAAAATTGTAGCTGTAGATCACCTGAGAAGACTAATGGTCCTCCAGACTAGAGTATTGCAGTACACATTTCAGGTAGCTAACGTATCAGCTTTATGGAAGCTTAACTGGAGGAAATTTCAGCTGGTAGACTTGCTCTTATCAAAAGGTCAACATTTTAGCTGCAACGTCAGTAAACTGAAAACTTATTTTCCATTACTCAAAAATTATTCGCTTAGGGAGAAAACACTCTTCTTGCAAACACAGCAAGCCTCTAACAGCGAAACGTTCTGCTTTTATTCCACCAGAAGGACAAGATGACAGTCGACAGGTTGTTCAGACTCTGCAGCGTACCAATTGGCTTTGCCATGGTTGCCTGCGCTCCTGAACAAGGACAACTCTGCTAGCTCAACGCTACCTAAATCTCTGTCCTTTCACAGATGCTCAGCAGAAGCTACCTCAGAATAACAGTAGTGACCGTGAGCCTACTGGTGAGGGACATAAGGTTTCCTCCCCCCGGCAAGCTACTCGGCGCAGAGATCGTAACTAGTACGCCACTGAGCAAATTCAGTTCACGGTTTCCATGCCAAAGATGAAGTTCAATGCAAACACAGTGGGCTACTGCAATTACAGTGCAGAAGAGCGCAGGGCTTGGGAAGCAGAGGATCTGCAGAAGGAACAGCAAAGTTCAACGGGTGCATAACCAGGCTGGTGTAACAAGGCTTCCTCCAGATCCTACCAGAGCAGGGACAGTACGGTGTAAGGACTGCACACAACGGAGCAAGTGTGCAACCATCCAGAGGCTGCCCACGCACAATCCCACCCAAGCTTCTGCAGATGGGTGCCTCGCCCCCTCGCTGCTCCCTGCAGGCAGCAGGCCCGTGAGGGAACCAGAAGCTGCAGAATAGTTCTGCCTGTGCTGAGTGAACTTGAGTGAGCAGCACCTCTGCAGAATTATTAAACCCATTAATTTTTCTCTGGAAGAGCAAATCCTTTTAATTGCTATCGATACTATGATAACTCTAAAACACGCAGAATGAGCTGCAATGGGACGTGGGAACACCAGAGGCAATAACAACTGGATACTGATGTTGCGAGCTATTGCATTTAACAGTTATTTTCTTTTGAAACTGAACTACTAATTCCAAACATCTGTGCCTTATAGGACCCAGATTATCTGATACCCGATATCGTTATCTGATACCTGAAAAATTAATCTGGTGATAACTTGTAAATTATATTCTTACAGTTTCCTAACAGGTAAATATTTCTATTATATACCTTATGAACTATATTAAATATTTAGTCTGGAATGCCAGATAACAACTCTTAGATCTTTTCCCAAGATACTATGGGTTTGGTTTTTTTTTTTAATTTATTTCATTGTAAGTAATAAGCTGAAACGAGAGCTCAGTGGTGTCAAAATACTATCAGAAAAAATCAGTACAGCTATAAATACAGAAGGCGCAGCTACATGGTGTTATGAAACGTGGTTCAGAGATTCCTGAACTGGTGCTGCATTATGCTTTACAGATGCACATCTGAAGATACTGAAGTGGGTCTGGATACCATGCAGATTCAGCACGACACAACCTCAGCTGTCACATCATTACATTTTATAGGGTGTCATTCATTTCTACTGCTAGGCCAATTCATCCTATGGGCCAATTTCTACTTGTCTTATTCATTTAAGTTAGTAGGTCAGGAGGACAAGTGGTAACTTTCAATTAGACATAATGAAATGAGAAATGCCAAGCATCCAGAAGACACGTGGGAAAGGAGGGAAGAGAAGAAGGAATACGTGGAGCTGCCCTTCAGACCCAGCTGACCAGAAGTCCAGTCTTCCTAATGGTCAGAAATACTACGGTCACAAGATGCAAAGCACTGATCTAATATCAAGAATTTTTCAAGGAGTAACTCTGCCTACGCTATCCTACCTCTCCACAGAGCCAGGTCTCACCTGTCCTCCCCCCAGGTTGCATAAAGTCAGTATAAAAGCACTAAACTTTGTGCTCTGGTATAAAGACACAGCAATATACACAAGCATGCACCCGGTAATTAGCCCACACGGGGTTAATTATTATCATGCATCATTGCATTATCATGCCTTCATGCAGCCTTTTGTTTCATTTTATTTTCATTATAATCAGGTGCAACGACAGATGTTGTCAGTGCCAGAAGTGACACTAATCCTGGGCTTCTTCCATAAACGCCTCTGGTATGCGCGGTTATCTTCAGGGCGTATCTGCCTCGGTATGCTGCTGTTCATTGTATTAGCTGTTTATTTGCACTCGCAAGCTTTGCAATATTCATTACCGTGATGCATCATTTTACAAATGAAAATGCTGAGGACAAAACCTAAGATGTGCATTATTGGCTATGTGCACAGTGTAATTAACATGCATATGATCCGTATGCAAATCATGTTATTGAAAATAGTGACTATTAGCATAACAAGTGCTTATTATTTATTGAGATGCAACTCAAGCAGGCATCCTGCTGGGGTCTAACATCCTTCCTTTAAACAGCACCATCTTTTCTTTCTTCATTTACAGATTCTTCTCTCCTCTTGATGATTAACAGCACAGAAAACAGGGAGACTCCCTTCGGTGCCTTTGTTTAAAGGGGGAGATCTTGCGCGTTTAATTGTCCTCAAGCATCTGATCCAGTCCAAAGCTCAGCAGAGCCTCTCCCACCCCCATCACCACTGAACTGCAAGCTGTTCAGATGATCCGTTAATATATGCAACTTCACCTACGTTATCTCTCTCTAATTCTTAACTGATAACGAGTTAAAAGCAGTCAAGGCTTCTTTTTCTGTCTTTTTTTTTTTTTTTAAAGGAATAAAATGGGAATAAAGTGGGAGAAAACAAAAGCTCAACTGTGCAAAGTCATAAACCTTTTTAATGTCATGCCACCATTCTCCCATTGTACTGCAGATGAATTGAACCTTGTAATTATTCCAGCCATGAAATGTAACAGAAAAGCACAATTTTACTTTTTCTTTTTTTTTTTTTTTTTTTCTGGTAGGTCTGAGCAAAGCTTTCTTGCTGATCAGTTCTGTTCGCCCTGTCTGCTGAGAGGTCTGTGTCACTGATGCTGGCACTGTTTCCTCCCTCCACTCCCTACCCTGCAGAAGTCCTAAGGTCCCAGGGTCTCTGCAGGACTCTTTAACCTTTCCTAGCATTTCTGTAAGAGCAAAAACTTGCAAAACTGTTCCTTGCCCAGTAATTCCTTCCTCAGCCCCAGCCCTGCTGGGTTTTACGCCTCATGTTTGTTCTCTCTGAGGCTACACCCTCTGCTTCAGAGATGGCTGTGTTACAGTAATGAAATAATTAGCAAGGGGAATGATTTCAATTATTTACAATTTTGCCAAAATTGAGCTGTTTGGCCTGAAGTTTTCCAAGCTGCATGCCAACCTAAGGATGGACTTCGGTCTCAGTCAAAAACAGCACAACAATTCCTCAGTATTGTTAGAATATATACATGATTTTACTATTAAGTTACATCAATCTTCCCTAAGAAACCTTGTCTTGCAATATAAATTTTTATTTGGTTTGGAGGGCCCTGGAGAACAGGGACAATAAGTCAAGAAGGGAAGCTGAGACTGTATGCAGAGAATAAGTGGGAAAAAAGAAAAGGAAAGGGAAAACAAATTTAGTTGGAAACTCTGCAGTCAAAGGTTGGGACCTGGTGTGCAAAAGCCAACAGAATTGGGACAAGAAGCTTCGAGTGGGCCTGGAGAACAAAAAAATAGGTGTGGGACAAATTGGAAAGGAAATATCAGAACTGACATTGTCTGTAAAAACACATTGTGATATATCCTTTCATGATGGATTTTTTTTTTTCTTTTTATGACTCCTATTTGACTGCAGGAGACAGATCTGCTGCAGAGGGGGATCACTGCTCTACCACGATGACGGCTGTTCCTTGGGGAAGCCCTGCCTGCTTGTTGCAGCAGATGGACTATGCACAACCACCATTTTCTGTTGATGCCATTTTTCATATGCAATACATGTACAGGCCCAAATTGTTCCCCACCCACTCATTCTTTCTTTGAGATCCTGAGAACTTTGTAGGCCTACCTTCTAACCAAACACAACACCTTTACACCACAGTGGTGACCCAAAGGCAACTTAGAAGCAGTAACTGGAATCCAGTCGGAAATTTATTTTGTTAAAAAGAGGTTTTAAGGCACTCTCTCCCCACCTCTACTTTAGCAAGCTTTAAATAAAACTCACTCTGCCAGTTCTGCTACTGCTACAGCAATGTTTTAGAGATGGTTTGGAATTTTTTGATTAAATATCATTATTATCCTGTTGGTTTATAAAAAAATGTAACTCTTCACAACACTAAGAAGACTCCCTTGGACCCTTTGTTAATTTTCATAGTTAAGTCATCCAGGGGGGATGTGGGAGTTCAAGGATTCAACCTTAATTCTTTCCATCCTACTTCCATGACCTGATAGCTCCACAATAGCCAAGAGCCCAATTAACACCTTTCAGTACCTTGTGCTGATATTATTTCCAGCAAATAATTTGGCAGGAGAGACAGAGAGAAATATTCTTAAAGAAACAACCCAAATAGAGGAGGCCAAAACTGAGATCCCTGCTCCAGTCAGGCACAGCAGAGACCTCAACTTGACTTTTTACATTAGAACCCTAATCACTGCATCACTACTCTGTAAGGGAAAAACAAGAACAAAACCCAAACCCTTATTTTCTGTTTTATTCCCGTGCAATAATGAAACAAAAATAATTTTAAACCAGCCCCTCATCTCTCTGTCCTACTTCAACATTGGCAGAACGTGGCCATCTTGTTAAGGCTGAGCTGTGAAATGGTGTCTCACTTTGCTATCAGAGACTTAACATAAACTAGTACTGATAAAGACAGCTCTAGTTAGTGAATTCTTCTAGAATTAAGGAGTGGTCATTGGATATCTTTGTTTAGAGACTTTAATGAAGTGAACTGCACAAGGGATAAGAAGATCAAAGGATAAAAATCACTAGATGTACCCCCCCCAAAAAAAGAAGCAAAACCCACCCCAGATTACTACGTGGATTAATGCAAGCATTCGTATTTTGCATCGTAACAGGCACACCTAACAAACTATGAGGAAAGTCCTTGCCTTCAATATTAATAATGACATAAACAAAGATTCATCTGGAAAACCCCTCTTTGGTTATTCACGCCACTTTCCCTCTAATGTGTGATTGTGCTACGGTTCGTACAGATTTGTGAAGACCCAAAGGACAGACTTCCCAGAGACTAGTTTACAAGTCAGAAAACGCCAGAGGTTTTCCTTACAATTACTCTATGTTTTCCTTGTCTCCCTTGAATCCATTCTACTTAGGTTATAGCTACAATTTGCTACAATTCCTGAAAATGCCCAAAGAAAGTTTTGTTCTCCTCCCACGATCCCACCCAGCCTTGCTTAGCCAAGTCGTAAGTTGCCTTTGGCTCTCATTTTTTTCTTACTAAAATAATTCCTTGTTCCTAAATGATTCGATAACATATACATTGCCATAATAAACTTAACTGCATCGCCATGTATTGCAAACTCCCTCATTCCAATGGTGTTAAAATCTAAAAGTAAAATCAGAGACTGATGTCATTAAATAAGAGGAGAACGTATCCAAAGTGGGGAGCGACTTCAAGATTCAAACAAGCTTCATGGACGAAGCTGGGTTTCAGTAATTTGTTGAGGACAAAGGTAGACATGATGAAAGCCCAACATTGAAAGCACAATGCATGGCTCGGAAAGAGATAAACAGCTGCAAGAGAAAACAATTTGGTAGCATAAAGGGGATGATGTAGGAAAGGTAAAATAACTGGGTCAAGTATGACTGGCATTGTGATGGTGGAGAGAGGAGAAAACATATGGTATGACTCACAGGAAGGAATGATTATTTTATCAGTCACATGTTTAGCTCATTACAGCTAACATAAGGTCAGCCCGTAAAAACATGGTGAGAGAGAGAAGCAGAATGTCCCTAAAACTGAGAATCACTCAGAAGCTATTATAGAAAGGGACCCAAACTCTAAGCCACAGCATAGAAGATACCTCTGATTCTACCCTCTGGATCTTGGGGTTGGAGGCCAAACCACCAGCATGCTTTGACCAAAAGCAATGACAAGCAACTTCATGTTGCCATATGGCATATTTGCTTTTAATCTATATTAAAAAAAAAAAGGGCTTAGTGGGTCATTGTTAGAAGCCAACAAAGAATTTCAGTAGAGCACAGAACTCATAACCTGACTTCCGTTTGAAATCACAATCTTCTGATTTCAGAAAATTTGTGTCTTTCTTTTGCGTGCACATTTAAGACATCAGATATGTATAAATGCAGATTTCTTGCCGCCACCTGATCCATCTCCTGAGTCCTTTGGTTCAGAAATGCTCTCAAAGCACAGAAGGATAAATTCTCTATCTAGGAGTGGACAGAGAATACACATAGTCCCATAATATGGATTAAGAGGAGTATGGGGCTTTCCTGGATGAATATAACCCCTGTGAACTTCAGTTGGCACAGGATACTCGTATTTTTCCCAGAGGCTCATGTTGGTGATTCTTCCTTCTCCTTTTCCCTCTCCTCTCTTTCCACAGAGATAACAGTTGTCTACAAATACATTCTAGCTATTTCCTGATAATATCCCGTTCTTCCCTTCTGCATTCAAAACAGTTCTAGTTTTGCAAACACTATGTTTTTGCAACATTATGTTTCAGTCATCTCTGAATATAAAAATGAAATCTTTGCATAAAAATGCAAATGAAACATAAAACTATGCATGTGCATATCAGAGCATCAAATAACATCAATAGTTTCAAAGAGATGTTTAAGGCATTAAGTCATGTTACAAAGAGTATTTCTAGCTGCAAGTTCCATAACAAGCACAAATCAATCTTGACTATGAACATGAAAGAGGGAATAAAACCTTTTTGAACACTCAAGGTGGTTTGCTCATTTCCCCCAAACCAAAACGAATGAATTAGTTGATATATATGAAAATTAACTTTAACTAACAACATAATCAGAGAAGATAAACTTTAAAGTTAAAATTAGATTAAAAAGATAAAAACTTTACTTGGGGCTGATGAGAGCACATGGTAACTCCACAGTAGCTGCTGAGCTGAGCCTTTGTCAGTTAAGATATAACAAAAAAAATCATATAGTTAAAAAGAGCTGACCTCAGCCCTTGGACTTTGCTCAGGCACTAATCAGACTTCCAATGTTTAGTGCTGATCCTCTGGCTACTTATTGACCATCTATACCTGGACACACATAAACATAGCCTCTAGCAATGTGGTAGTTAACTCAGGCTCCCTGCGCTAACTCCACACACAGGTTTTGCACTGTTCCAATGCCACTTACGTGAAATTAATTAGTCTCAAATTGCAGCAATCAGCGTTAATAAAATTAGATGTTTTATTTTTAGTGAGAATATCAAAAACTTTTACTAATAAAAACAAATTACACACATTCTCATAATACTGCTGTACCGGCACAATGTAGCTCCAAGTGTTTCCACTGTAGAGTATGCAATTATTTATCCTGGCCAAATGTATATTTAACTGTATGTACTTAAGCAACAGAAGACTATCATGTGAAAGCCTTAATGCCTGTTTATATAATAGCAGAGCATTTTTAAACCCCACGCAGCTGCGTTAACACTGGGCCGTTTAAGCCTCAGGATGTTGGGGCTCATCTTGGAAAAATCAGGAGCAAAGTGACTACTTGTTCTGTGGAGCCTCAACTTCACTGTGAATCCTGTTAGCTGTCATAAAAAGGTCACAAAGTCACCTTATCATACTGCTGGAAAATCCTTATAGCATGAGGAAGCCGAGGAATAGAGAAGAGCAGAATAGGACTTACAGATAAGAAGGGTGCTGACCCCCAATATGGAATAGCTTGTTGGCCACCAAGGAAGTTATGACACCAAGGAATGGCCTGATATAAATGCAGTAGCTCCAAGAATCCCAGGAGCAGCAAAAATATAATTATGCACTTTTGTCCCTGCCCCTCCCTCAGTACTCCTACTGCAAAATGCAGCAGAGCGGCTCTCCAGAGCCGGCAAGTCTTTCCAGTGGGGACAGGCGTTCATTGTACATGGTCCATATGCCCCGATTTCTGCACTTCTGCCTGCCCACCAGCTTTCAGGAGTCACTCTGTACCCGTGGAACAGCAAACACTGTGTAGACATACATTGGAAATGAGACATTCCCCTCTTTATGAAAAACCCAGGTATAGTTGGCAGATAAGGTCTGTGAGAGGAGGGAAGAGAGTGCAACTCTTTCTGAAGTGCCATGGCAATAGGGAGTGAACCTTCACTTTATCTGAACCTATCTTCTGCCTCGATGAGTACTAGGTCGGGGACACTTTTGTTTCTTTTGACATCAGTCAGCCCAAAAGTATCCCCCTTACTTCATTACCTTGTTAACACAGGAGCTGCCATTCGGGACAGCTGAAGGAGATGACTGCTTATGAAATACGTAGCGTTTTAAATATGAGCTCAAAGTTGTGGATACCTTACAGCTTCTCCTGCCACGCTGCAGACGTGGATGTGTATTGGACATATAGTGCTATGAGTACCATCCAACTTTAAACATGTTAGTTAGCTGTTGAAATTAGGAGTTTCATTTCCCTGTATAGACAATAGATCCTTCAAAGCACCTGGATATCCTGAATTCCTTGGAGGCTTCTCACTGATGATACAGAGGGTGTCCCCTCACTGCACCTACAGTACCGTGTTTGAACGCTCTTCACTGGAGGGGACAAGACTGGGAATAAATGACTGAATATTCAATAAACATAATCAGTAGAGCAAAGAAAAAGAAACAAAAAACCCCAGCAAAGCTCAGAAGAGCATGCAGGAAGACATGTGCATCTCACATTTGGACTCAGAATTTTGATATCATTTTCCAAACAATACAATTACAGGAAACATTCAGCCATGAAACACAAAGCTTAGATCCTGGCTATTAACATTAATATTTCTGTTAACTTGTAAGCTAATACTAATAGAATATTATTACAATCACAAGAGAATACATAGGTGTAGAACAGAAGCAAAGCAAACTAACAAAAATTTCTAATGAAATGTACAATTATGGACAACTCCACAGCCCCAACAAACTATCTAAGACAGGCAAACAAAGACCAAAGGGAGAATCTTTAGGTTTTCTGGTAATAAGACATTTAGAAAAGCACACAATATTTGAAAAAACCATCTGTCTTGAAATTTGCTTTACAGCCACAATGAGCTTCCACGCTCGTCAAACAGCCCAAAACTGGGATTCTTCTTTTGGAGTCTGACAGCTGTCTGCTATTAGTCTTATCTATTCAATCTCCAAATCCCAAACTCAGAGGTTACTGGTGTAGGTCAGTTGTGAGACTATGTTGACTCTCTTGCCATTCGACATGGAAAACCAAATAACAAAGTCTGCACTATGTCAGCAAGCATTTCACATTCTTCGGTTTGTCATGCAAAGCACAAAGACCCTGATACAGTTCAAAATGGTCTTTGTATCTACAATCTTGTTTACCCTTGGAATACAAGCTTAATTTCCCACATGCCTAAAGTGTTTTAAAAGCCACTTCATACAACAGAAAAGACAGTGCTAATCTCTGGCAATGGAACCAGAAATATTGAGGGTTTCAGAAGAGCCTCCAAATCAGCAGTTAGAACAACTTTATACTTATACACATAAAGTGGGTGTGTATGAAAGGAAATGTCACTTCAGGAAAATCTAGTTCTAGCAGTGTAGGCTCATGATTTTGCCATCTCTAGATGCAAATTATTCAGCTGCTTAAACTAGGCAGTTCTTCCTACTTTTACAGAATCAGCATCCACAATTCTGAAAAAGGTAAGGTCCCTTCACCTGTATACATGCAGCAGTGCAACCTTCTGGGGCAGTGACAAACTGTCCACAATGGAATATATGGGCAAAGTGAAAGCCCTAACTTAGCCCTTGAGGGCACCTGCCACCTTCCATTAGCTTTGTAGCGAACTTCAGCTTAAGCATGTTAATTAGATGATACAGCAGAGGTGGAAATACCCCCTAAAATATAAAGGAATGCAGAATCAGAATCACAGCGACAAAAGCAGGGGGCATGACACAAGGAAAAAAGTTTCAACAAGAAATGCAGTTTCTAAAACCTAGACCCAGCCTCTCTCTTCAGCGTTCACATCCAAGCAAAATGGCAATTCTGAAGAAGGGGTTTAAAACTATAGTGGCAGTCAAAAACGTAAAGATTGCCTAATCTACTAACTCTGGAGGGAAGAGCTTGCAATTGTGGGGTGTTTTGGTTGGTTGGTTTTTAGTGTTGAGTGGTAGAACTGTTCCTCCTCATTGGAAGAAAGTCCTTGAAAAAGGTGAAGAACTGCTCTCAACTGCCTTGTCAGCCCGTGGAGCCACTAAAACAGGTACTAGTTACAAGAGAAGAATAGGATAATTCTTGGCTTCTTGGACACACATAGATCCTAACTGCAGTAAAATCTGCTTTTTTTTTTTTTGGCGGCCATGGATCCATGGAAAAGGGACCCTCCCATAGGAAAACAAATTGCATTTTTACAAAAAGTCACTTAACTAATAGGCACAAAACTGCTTCAAGTACCAAACCTCCCCACATCAATCATACACCCACTATTGCTACATGATGTGATAATCTAGATCCTGGACAGAAATTTTCAAACAAATACTACCTCTGCTGAAAAATTATCTACTTCCTTAAGTCATCCCCTCCTCAAAACTCTTTCTAGCCTTCAAATGGCTCCCAGCCTCAGTTGATTGTTCAAAGCAAACTCTTTGCTGACGATCACGTAATGAGTAAAATTAGACCAAGCCTGAGAAACAAAGCTTTCCAACATATCTCCATTCCATCATGCTTCTCTAAACAGAACTGACACTATCACCAAACCCTACATAAGTGCTTCCCAGAATGTAGTATACTTCACCCAGCATACCATATGTATCCCCAAAAGTAGGGGGGAGGGGGGGGGGGGGAGAAAAAAGTATTACTGTGCCCACTGAATGAATTCACATGCAAGCCACAAAGTCGAGAAGAACCTGGTTACCCAAGGGGGGCAATTCTCACACAGGCACCTTCATCTCTGACCTCTTCCTTCTCATCTTCAAGGGAGTTCTATAAAGCATCTTCAAAGAATAAACCAGAGTATTAAAATAACAACTCTGGTGGATACTAAAAACCATAGATTCAATAAAGAGACAGCCTTTATTGCCTGTAATAATTTGCTCCCTCTCCCCAGTTAACCCCTCCGTGTTACACAGATGATAAATCATCCATCTCTCTTTTCTACAGCATGCAAACATCATATCATGCCTTTCCTTGCTAAATCTTCCTCTGCTTCTTAAGTATTGCCTGTCTTTAAGAGTAAGTCTAACCTACTAACACATCCAGGTAAATTTAGAGCGACTGTTCTTCAACTTGTATTTAGTAATGGAAATTCTTGCTTCTGTTTTAGACCTGAAGAAAAAGCTTACATGCCCAGAAGTTTGTCATCTTTAGCCCACTGAAACGGATCTGCCAAAAGACATTGCTTCCCTTGACTAACCTTGCCTTGTTTGAAAGTAGAATGTCTTTTTTTTTCCTTTTGGTACTGCTAATTTCAGCCCTCAGGTATAACTACTATACCTTTGCTTTCAACTACTATTTGTTGCTTAACTTTGCAATTACTTTATGTAACCTAAAACCACTTTGGATTACAGCTTGTAAAAAGATTCCTTGGAAAATAAAAGTATATGGTATTGTGATTCTAATCAGCAGATCCCAAGGCCATAAACTTCAAAGAATCTTTGCAATGTGAATTTCCCTGTTTCTGCGAGTC